>NC_084704.1:36558892-36639281 GCF_033807575.1 Cydia pomonella
TTCGGCCTCGCGTGCTTGGGCGATCCAATGGGACGCTCCGGCCTTCGGCCCTACGCGGAGCTCGGCCTTCGGCCTTCGCTGGGTTTCGAAGCTCAGCGTCGGGCCTTCGGCCCGCCGCTTCGCTTATTAAGACACTCGGGGAGGGTTGGTTTCGCTTCGGGAGTAGTGCGGGAAGTTGGAGCTTAAACACGACCCAATAGTAAAAGTGTCTTGACAAGCTCACGTCGGGCCTACGGCCTTCGGCCTTCGGCCCGCCGTTTCGCTTGTCTAAGACACTTTTCCTATTGGGTCGTGTTTAAGCTCCAACTTCCCCCTCTCAGGTGACGCTTCGGGCCTTCGGCCCTACGCGGAGCTCGGCCTTCGGCCTTCGCTAGCCTCGACGCGTCGCCGTCGGGCCTTCGGCCCGCCGGCTCCGCTTATCAAGACAGTTACTTATTGGAACGCTTGGGAGCACCTTAGCACGCAGCTCGGCCTTCGGCCTCGCTTTAGTTACTGGGGTTGCACGCTTGGGGGTCGGGGTGAAGGCTCCGGGCCTTCGGCCCTCCGCCGGGGTCGGCCTTCGGCCTCCCAGCCTGAAGCTCGCCCTTCGGGCTCGCTTAAGACAGTTTTTATATAGGATTTCGCTTTGTTCCTCACTCCCGCAGCTCGGCCTTCGGCCTCGCTCAAAATTACTGGGGGTAGGGCGCGCCTGGCCACTCGGGGTGAAGCTCCGGGCCTGTCGGCCCGTCGCGGGGTCGGCCTTCGGCCTCCCGGCCTGAAGCTCGCCCTTCGGGCTCGCTTAACCTACTCGAAAATTTGATTTGCCCCTGTCCGCCGCCATTTTGGATTTTTCCAAAAATTTTTTTTCACATGGTAATCTCGGGCCCCAGGCTCGCCGCATGCCAAATCTCAGCGCGCTCGGACCAACTTGAAAAAAAAAAAAAAAAAAATTCGGCCATTTTGAAAATTTTTTTATGCAGTTTTTTTTCTATCGGGGCCAGCTATGACATTTGGTCGAGCACCCCCACCTATCGCGCACCGTTTCAGAGTTGCCATACAAAACTAAAGTGGCCATTTTTTCCGCCATCTTGGATTTTTTCCAAAATTTTTTTTTTCATAGATCTAGAGGGGCCCGAGATTCCGTGACCAAAATTTCAGCGCGCTAGGACCGTTTTGAAAATTGTCCGCCATTTTGAATCCGCCATTTTGAAAAAAAAATGGCGGCTCTAGAAACTGCCCAGGGTCCTCTATGACATTTGGTCGAGCACCCCCCACTAAGTCTTACCGTTTAGCCGGGCTCTTAAACATTTTTGGTCTTCATCAGATCGAAAAATCCATATTTTTCTGGACCTACAAATTCCGAGCTCTATACGAATCAATTTTTTTTTTCCACCTAAACCCACAGTTTCCAAATAAAACATATATTAGAAATGATGGTGCAGCTATATATATATTAACTAGAGTTTTGCTTTGCGCGGGGCCCGAGGGCCCCGCGGTAGTCGTGATGTAGTTGGTGCTGTTGTTGGTCATGTTGTTGATGTTGTTGTTAGTGTTGTTGTTGATGAGTTGTTGTTGTGTGCCGTTGTTTAGGTGTAAAAGTTTGTTTTCCAAAGGGAAAAGGTAAAGCAGTTGTACTTTTGCTTGCAAGGAATGGTCCGCGTGCGAGCACGCACTCCCGCAGCTCGGCCTTCGGCCTCGCGTGCTTGGGCGATCCAATGGGACGCTCCGGGCCTTCGGCCCTACGCGGAGCTCGGCCTTCGGCCTTCGCAATATAGTTACTTTGGGGGTTGAAGGGAAGTTGGAGCTTAAACACGACCCAATAGTAAAAGTGTCTTGACAAGCTCACGTCGGGCCTACGGCCTTCGGCCTCCGGCCCGCCGTTTCGCTTGTCTAAGACACTTTTACTATTGGGTCGTGTTTAAGCTCCAACTTCCCCGCTGGCGAGCCTCGAAGGGGACGCTTCGGGCCTTCGGCCCTACGCGGAGCTCGGCCTTCGGCCTTCGCTAGCCTCGACGCTTCGCCGTCGGGCCTTCGGCCCGCCGGCTCCGCTTATTAAGACAGTTGACTTGTTGCCGGTTCGCTTTATAACTTTTCCCGTTATTTTTGTTGTTATTAATATAAAGAAGATTTCTTTTCCAAAGGGGAAAGTTAATGCGGTTGTACTTCCGCTTTGGGCCGCACTCTCGCAGCTCGGCCTTCGGCCTCGCGTGCTTGGGCGTTCCAATGGGACGCTCCGTGCCTTCGGCCCTACGCGGAGCTCGGCCTTCGGCCTTCGCTGGGTTTCGAAGCTCAGCGTCGGGCCTTCGGCCCGCCGCTTCGCTTATTAAGACAGTTAACTTGTAATTGGTTCGCTCTATAAATGCACTTTTCCCGTTATTTTTAGTATAAAGAATATTTGTTTTCCAAAGGGGAAAAGTAATGCGGTTGTACTTCCGCTTTGGGCCGCACTCTCGCAGCTCGGCCTTCGGCCTCGCGTGCTTGGGCATCCAATGGGACGCTCCGGGCCTTCGGCCCTACGCGGAGCTCGGCCTTCGGCCTTCGCTGGGTTTCGAAGCTCAGCGTCGGGCCTTCGGCCCGCCGCTTCGCTTATTAAGACAGTTAACTTGTTGCGGTTCGCTTTATCACTTTTCCCGTTATTTTTGTATAAATAAAGAATATTTGTTTTCCAAAGGGGAAAGTGTGCGGTTGTACTTCCGCTTTGGGCCGCACTCTCGCAGCTCGGCCTTCGGCCTCGCGTGCTTGGGCGATCCAATGGGACGCTCCGGGCCTTCGGCCCTACGCGGAGCTCGGCCTTCGGCCTTCGCTGGGTTTCGAAGCTCAGCGTCGGGCCTTCGGCCCGCCGCTTCGCGTATTAAGACACTCGGGGAGGGTTGGTTTCGCTTCGGGAGTAGTGCGGGAAGTTGGAGCTTAAACACGACCCAATAGTAAAAGTGTCTTGACAAGCTCAGCGTCGGGCCTACGGCCTTCGGCCTCCGGCCGCCGTTTCGCTTGTCTAAGACACTTTTCCTATTGGGTCGTGTTTAAGCTCCAACTTCCCCCTCTCAGGTGACGCTTCGGGCCTTCGGCCCTACGCGGAGCTCGGCCTTCGGCCTTCGCTAGCCTCGACGCGTCGCCGTCGGGCCGTCGGCCCGCCGGCGCCGCGTATCAAGACAGTTGACTTATTGAACGCTTGGGAGCACTTGTGCACGCAGCTCGGCCTTCGGCCTCGCTTTTAGTTACTGGGGTTGCACGCTTGGGGGTCGGGGTGAAGGCTCCGGGCCTTCGGCCCTCCGCCGGGGTCGGCCTTCGGCCTCCCAGCCTGAAGCTCGCCCTTCGGGCTCGCTTAAGACAGTTTTTATATAGGATTTCGCTTTGTTCCTCACTCCCGCAGCTCGGCCTTCGGCCTCGCTCAAAATTACTGGGGGTAGGGCGCGCCTGGCCACTCGGGGTGAAGCTCCGGGCCTGTCGGCCCGTCGCGGGGTCGGCCTTCGGCCTCCCGGCCTGAAGCTCGCCCTTCGGGCTCGCTTAACCTACTCGAAAATTTGATTTGCCCCTGTCCGCCGCCATTTTGGATTTTTCCAAAAATTTTTTTTCACATGGTAATCTCGGGCCCCAGGCTCGCCGCATGCCAAATCTCAGCGCGCTCGGACCAACTTGAAAAAAAAAAAAAAAAAAAGTCGGCCATTTTGAAAATTTTTTGATGCAGTTTTTTTTTCTCGGGGCCCTCTATGACATTTGGTCGAGCACCCCCCACCTATCGCGCACCGTTTCAGAGTTGCCATACAAAACTAAAGTGGCCATTTTTTCCGCCATCTTGGATTTTTTCCAAAATTTTTTTTTCATAGGCATCTAGAGGGGCCCGAGATTCCGTGACCAAAATTTCAGCGCGCTAGGACCGTTTTGAAAATTGGCCGCCATTTTGAATCCTCCATTTTGAAAAAAAAATGGCGGCCTCCAAAACTGCCCAGGGTCCTCTATGACATTTGGTCGAGCACCCCCCCACTATCTCCGACCGTTTAGCCGGGCCGTCAAACATTTTTTGATCCAGGAGTCACATCGAAAAATCCATATTTTTCCCATACGTCTCCCGATTCCCTCTATAACGTGGCCAAAAAATCACCCTATCCCACAGTTTCCAAAAATAGGGAGAGGTTAGAAATCAGTCGGGATGCAGCTATATATATTATTAACTAGTATGTTGCTTTAGTGCGCGGGGGCCCGAGGCCCCGCGGTAGTCGTGTTTTGTTTTGTGTTGTTGTTAGTGGTGCTGTTGTTGATGTTGTTGTTGATGAGTTGTTGTTGTAGGTGCCGTTGTTTAGAGTGGAAAAGTTTGTTTTCCAAAGGAGAAAAGGTAAAGCAAGTTGTACTTTTGCTTGGCAAGGAAGGGTCCCGCGTGCGAGCACGCACTCCCGCAGCTCGGCCTTCGGCTCGCGTGCTTGGGCGTCCAATGGGACGCTCCGGGCCTTCGGCCCTACGCGGAGCTCGGCCTTCGGCCTTCGCAATATAGTTACTTTGGGGGTTGAAGGGAAGTTGGAGCTTAAACACGACCCAATAGTAAAAGTGTCTTGACAAGCTCACGTCGGGCCTACGGCCTTCGGCCTCCGGCCCGCCGTTTCGCTTGTCTAAGACACTTTTACTATTGGGTCGTGTTTAAGCTCCAACTTCCCCGCTGGCGAGCCTCGAAGGGGACGCTTCGGGCCTTCGGCCCTACGCGGAGCTCGGCCTTCGGCCTTCGCTAGCCTCGACGCTTCGCCGTCGGGCCTTCGGCCCGCCGGCTCCGCTTATTAAGACAGTTGACTGGTTGCCGGTTCGCTTTTAACTTTTCCCGTTATTTTTGTTGTTATTAATATAAAGAAGATTTCTTTTCCAAAGGGGAAAGTTAATGCGGTTGTACTTCCGCTTGGGCCGCACTCTCGCAGCTCGGCCTTCGGCCTCGCGTGCTTGGGCGTTCCAATGGGACGCTCCGTGCCTTCGGCCCTACGCGGAGCTCGGCCTTCGGCCTTCGCTGGGTTTCGAAGCTCAGCGTCGGGCCTTCGGCCCGCCGCTTCGCTTATTAAGACAGTTAACTTGTAATTGGTTCGCTCTATAAATGCACTTTTCCCGTTATTTTTAGTATAAAGAATATTGTTTTCCAAAGGGGAAAAGTAATGCGGTTGTACTTCCGCTTTGGGCCGCACTCTCGCAGCTCGGCCTTCGGCCTCGCGTGCTTGGGCAATCCAATGGGACGCTCCGGGCCTTCGGCCCTACGCGGAGCTCGGCCTTCGGCCTTCGCTGGGTTTCGAAGCTCAGCGTCGGGCCTTCGGCCCGCCGCTTCGCTTATTAAGACAGTTAACTTGTTGTCGGTTCGCTTTATCACTTTTCCCGTTATTTTTGTTGTTATTAATATAAAGATTATTTGTTTTCCAAAGGGGAAAAGTGATGCGATTGTACTTCCGCTTTGGGCCGCACTCTCGCAGCTCGGCCTTCGGCCTCGCGTGCTTGGGCGATCCAATGGGACGCTCCGGGCCTTCGGCCCTACGCGGAGCTCGGCCTTCGGCCTTCGCTGGGTTTCGAAGCTCAGCGTCGGGCCTTCGGCCCGCCGCTTCGCTTATAAGACACTCGGGGAGGGTTGGTTTCGCTTCGGGAGTAGTGCGGGAAGTTGGAGCTTAAACACGACCCAATAGTAAAAGTGTCTTGACAAGCTCACGTCGGGCCTACGGCCTTCGGCCTTCGGCCCGCCGTTTCGCTTGTCTAAGACACTTTTCCTATTGGGTCGTGTTTAAGCTCCAACTTCCCCCTCTCAGGTGACGCTTCGGGCCTTCGGCCCTACGCGGAGCTCGGCCTTCGGCCTTCGCTAGCCTCGACGCGTCGCCGGCGGGCCGTCGGCCCGCCGGCTCCGCTTATCAAGACAGTTGACTTATTGGAACGCTTGGGAGCACCGTACGCACGCAGCTCGGCCTTCGGCCTCGCTTTTAGTTACTGGGGGTTGCGCGCTTGGGGGTCGGGGTGAAGGCTCCGGGCCTTCGGCCCTCCGCCGGGGTCGGCCGTCGGCCTCCCAGCCTGAAGCGCGCCCTTCGGGCTCGCTTAACACAGTTTTATATAGGTTTTCGCTTTGTTCCTCACTCCCGCAGCTCGGCCTTCGGCCTCGCTCAAAATTACTGGGGGTAGGGGCGCCTGGCCACTCGGGGTGAAGCTCCGGGCCTGACGGCCCGTCGCGGGGTCGGCCTTCGGCCTCCCGGCCTGAAGCTCGCCCTTCGGGCTCGCTTAACCTACTCGAAAATTTGATTTGCCCCTGTCCGCCGCCATTTTGGATTTTTCCAAAAATTTTTTTTCACATGGTAATCTCGGGCCCCCAGGCTCGCCGCATGCCAAATCTCAGCGCGCTCGGACCAACTTGAAAAAAAAAAAAAAAAAAAGTCGGCCATTTTGAAAATTTTTTGATGCAGTTTTTTTTCTCTCGGGGCCCTCTATGACATTTGGTCGAGCACCCCCCACCTATCGCGCACCGTTTCAGAGTTGCCATACAAAACTAAAGTGGCCATTTTTTCCGCCATCTTGGATTTTTTCCAAAATTTTTTTTTTTCATACGAATCTAGAGGGGCCGAGATTCCGTGACCAAAATTTCAGCGCGCTAGGACCGTTTGAAAATCGGCCGCCATTTTGAATCCGCCATTTTGAAAAAAAAATGGCGGCTTCCAAAACTGCCCAGGGTCCTCTATGACATTTGGTCGAGCACCCCCCCGCTATCTCTCCCGTTTAGCCGGGCGTCAACATTTTTCGACCCGGAAGTCGAATCCAAAAATCCATATTTTTCTGGACCTACAAATTCCGCCTTTTTACAAAACAATTTTTTTTTTCCACCTAAACCCCACAGCTCCAAATAAAACATATATATGAGAAATGAGTCGGGATGCAGCTATATATATATTAACTAGTATGTTTCTTTGTGCGCGGGGCCCGAGGGCCCCGCGGTAGTCGTGTAGTTTGTTGTTTGTTTTTGTCATGTTGTTTATGTTGTTGTTAATGAGTTGTTGTAGTTGGTGCTGTTGTTTAGGTGTAAAAGTTTGTTTTCCAAAGGGAAAAGGTAAAGCAGTTAGAGTTTTGCTTGGTACTGGTGTGCGTGGTACTGTTGTTTATGTTGTTGTTGTAGTGTTTTGTTGTTGTTGCTGTTGTTTGTTCAGGTGTAAAAGTTTGTGTTTTCCAAAGGGAAAAGGTAAAGCAGTTGTACTTTCGCTTGCAAGAATGGTCCGCGTGCGAGCACGCACTCCCGCAGCGCTCGGCCTTCGGCCTCGCGTGCCTGGGCGTCCAATGGGACGCTCCGGGCCTTCGGCCCTACGCGGAGCTCGGCCTTCGGCCTTCGCAATATAGTTACTTTGGGGGTTGAAGGGAAGTTGGAGCTTAAACACGACCCAATAGTAAAAGTGTCTTGACAAGCTCACGTCGGGCCTACGGCCTTCGGCCTCCGGCCCGCCGTTTCGCTTGTCTAAGACACTTTTACTATTGGGTCGTGTTTAAGCTCCAACTTCCCCGCTGGCGAGCCTCGAAGGGGACGCTTCGGGCCTTCGGCCCTACGCGGAGCTCGGCCTTCGGCCTTCGCTAGCCTCGACGCTTCGCCGTCGGGCCTTCGGCCCGCCGGCTCCGCTTATTAAGACAGTTGACTTGTTGCCGGTTCGCTTTATCACTTTTCCCGTTATTTTTATTGTTATTAATATAAAGAATATTTGTTTTCCAAAGGGGAAAGGTAATGCGGTTGTACTTCTGCTTTGGGCCGCACTCTCGCAGCTCGGCCTTCGGCCTCGCGTGCTTGGGCGATCCGATGGACGCTCCGTGCCTTCGGCCCTACGCGGAGCTCGGCCTTCGGCCTTCGCTGGGTTTCGAAGCTCAGCGTCGGGCCTTCGGCCCGCCGCTTCGCTTATTAAGACAGTTAGCTTGTAATTGGTTCTCTATAAATGCACTTTTCCCGTTATTTTAGTATAAAGAATATTTGTTTTCCAAAGGGGAAAAGTAATGCGGTTGTACTTCCGCTTTGGGCCGCACTCTCGCAGCTCGGCCTTCGGCCTCGCGTGCTTAGGCAATCCAATGGACGCTCCGGGCCTTCGGCCCTACGCGGAGCTCGGCCTTCGGCCTTCGCTGGGTTTCGAAGCTCAGCGTCGGGCCTTCGGCCCGCCGCTTCGCTTATTAAGACAGTTAACTTGTAATTGGTTCGCTCTATAAATGCACTTTTCCCGTTATTTTTAGTATAAAGAATATTTGTTTTCCAAAGGGGAAAAGTAATGCGGTTGTACTTCCGCTTGGGGCCGCACTCTCGCAGCTCGGCCTTCGGCCTCGCGTGCTTGGGCGATCCAATGGGACGCTCCGGGCCTTCGGCCCTACGCGGAGCTCGGCCTGCGGCCTTCGCTGGGTTTCGAAGCTCAGCGTCGGGCCGTCGGCCCGCCGCTTCGCGTATTAATACACTCGGGGAGGTTTGGTTTCGCTTCGGGAGTAGTGCGGGAAGTTGGAGCTTAACACGACCCAATAGGAAAAGTGTCTTAGACAAGCGAACGGCTCCGCTTATCAAGACAGTTTACTTATTGGAACGCTTGGGAGCACCTTATGCACGCAGCTCGGCCTTCGGCCTCGCTTTAAATTACTTGAGGTTGCACGCTGGGGGTCGGGGTGAAGGCTCCGGGCCTTCGGCCCTCCGCCGGGGTCGGCCTTCGGCCTCCCAGCCAGAAGCTCGCCCGTCGGGCTCGCTTAAGACAGTTTTTATATAGGATTTCTCTTTGTTCCTCACTCCCGCAGCTCGGCCTTCGGCCTCGCTCAAAATTACTGGGGGGTAGGGCGCGCCTGGCCACTTGGGGTGAAGCTCCGGGCCTGTCGGCCCGTCGCGGGGTCGGCCTTCGGCCTCCCGGCCTGAAGCTCGCCCTTCGGGCTCGCTTAACCTACTCGAAAACTTGATTTGCCCCTGTCCGCCGCCATTTGGATTTTTCCAAAAAATTTTTTACATGGTAATCTCGGCTCCCAGGCTCGCCGCATGCCAAATCTCAGCGCGCTCGGACCAACTTGAAAAAAAAAAAAAAAAAAGTCGGCCATTTTGAAATTTTTTTGATGCAGTTTTTTTTTCTCTCGGGGCCCTCTATGACATTTGGTCGAGCACCCCCCACCTATCGCGCACCGTTTCAGAGTTGCCATACAAAACTAAAGTGGCCATTTTTTCCGCCATCTTGGATTTTTTCAAAATTTTTTTTTTCCATAGGCATCTAGAGGGGCCCGAGATTCCGTGACCAAAATTTCAGCGCGCTATGACCACTTGAAAATGGCCGCCATTTTGAATCCGCCATTTTGAAAAAAAAATGGCGGCTCTAGAAACTGCCCAGGGTCCTCTATGACATTTGGTCGAGCACCCCCCCTCTAAGTCTTACCGTTTAGCCAGGCTCTTATGCAGGTTTGTGGTCTCTCATCAGATCGAAAAATCCATATTTTTCTGGACCTACAAATTCCGAGCTCTATACGAATCAATTTTTTTTTTCCACCTAAACCTCACAGTTCCAATAAAACAGGTACATGAGAAATGAGTGGTTTTGCAGCTATATATATTATTAACTAGTATGTTGCTTTGTGCGCGGGGCCGAGGGCCCCGCGGTGTGCGTGGTGCTGTTGTTTGGTTGTTTGTCATGTTGTTTATGTTGTTGTTAATGAGTTGTTGTAGTTGGTGCTGTTTTTACGTGTAAAAGTTTGTTTTCCAAAGGGAAAAGGTAAAGCAGTTAGAGTTTTGCTTGGTTCTGGTGTGCGTGGTACTGTGTTTTGTAGTTGGTACTGTTGTTCATGTTGTTGTTGTAGTGTTGTGTTGTGTTGCTGTTGTTCAGGTGTAAAAGTTTGTGTTTTCCAAAGGGAAAAGGTAAAGCAGTTGTACTTTTGCTTGCAAGGAATGGTCCGCGTGCGAGCACGCACTCCCGCAGCTCGGCCTTCGGCCTCGCGTGCTTGGGCGAATCCAATGGGACGCTCCGGGCCTTCGGCCCTACGCGGAGCTCGGCCTTCGGCCTTCGCCAATATAGTTACTTTGGGGGTTGAAGGAAGTTGGAGCTTAAACACGACCCAATAGTAAAGTGTCTTGACAGCTCACGTCGGGCCTACGGCCTTCGGCCTCCGGCCCGCCGTTCGCTTGTCTAAGACACTTTTACTATTGGGTCGTGTTTAAGCTCCAACTCCCCGCTGGCGAGCCTCGAAGGGACGCTTCGGGCCTTCGGCCACTACGCGGAGCTCGGCCTTCGCCTTCGCTAGCCTCGACGCTTCGCCGTCGGGCCTTCGGCCCGCGGCTCCGCTTATTTAAGACAGTTGACTTGTTGCCGGTTCGCTTTATAACTTTCCCGTTATTTTTGTTGTTATTAATATAAAGAAGATTTCATTTCCAAAGGAGAAAGTTAATGCGGTTGTAATTCCGCTTTGGGCCGCACTCTCGCAGCTCGGCCTTCGGCCTCGCGTGCTTGGGCGATCCAATGGGACGCTCCGTGCCTTCGGCCCTACGCGGAGCTCGGCCTTCGGCCTTCGCTGAGTTTCGAAGCTCAGCGTCGGGCCTTCGGCCCGCCGCTTCGCTTATTAAGACAGTTAACTTGTAATCGGTTCGCTCTATAAATGCACTTTTCCCGTTATTTTTAGTATAAAGAATATTTGTTTTCCTAAGGGGAAAAGTAATGCGGTTGTACTTCCGCTTTGGGCCGCACTCTCGCAGCTCGGCCTTCGGCCTCGCGTGCTTGGGCGATCCAATGGGACGCTCCGGGCCTTCGGCCCTACGCGGAGCTCGGCCTTCGGCCTTCGCTGGGTGTCGAAGCTCAGCGTCGGGCCTTCGGCCCGCCGCTTCGCTTATTAAGACAGTTAACTTGTTACAGGTTCGCTCTATAATGCACTTTTCCCGTTATTTTGTTAGTATAAATAATATTTTTTTTCCAAAGGGGAAAAGTGATGCGATTGTACTTCCACTTTGGGCCGCACTCTCGCAGCTCGGCCTTCGGCCTCGCGTGCTTGGGCGATCCAATGGGACGCTCCGGGCCTTCGGCCCTACGCGGAGCTCGGCCTTCGGCCTTCGCTGGGTTTCGAAGCTCAGCGTCGGGCCTTCGGCCCGCCGCTTCGCTAATTAAGACACTCGGGGAGGGTTGGTTTCGCTTCGGGAGTAGTGCGGGAAGTTGGAGCTTAAACACGACCCAATAGTAAAAGTGTCTTGACAAGCTCACGTCGGGCCTACGGCCTTCGGCCTTCGGCCCGCCGTTTCGCTTGTCTAAGACACTTTCCTATTGGGTCGTGTTTAAGCTCCAACTTCCCCCTCTCAGGTGACGCTTCGGGCCTTCAGCCCTACGCGGAGCTCGGCCTTCGGCCTTCGCTAGCCTCGACGCGTCGCCGTCGGGCCGTCGGCCCGCCGGCGCCGCTTATCAAGACAGTTGACTTATGGTATAACGCTTGGGAGCACCTTATGCACGCAGCTCGGCCTTCGGCCTCGCTTTTAGTTACTGGGGGTTGCACGCTTGGGGGTCGGGGTGAAGGCTCCGGGCCTTCGGCCCTCCGCCGGGGTCGGCCTTCGGCCTCCCGGCCTGAAGCTCGCCCTTCGGGCTCGCTTAACACAGATTTTATATAGGTTTTCGCTTTGTTCCTCACTCCCTGCAGCTCGGCCTTCGGCCTCGCTCAAAATTACTGGGGGTAGGGCGCGCCTGGCCACTCGGGGTGAAGCTCCGGGCCTTACGGCCCGTCGCGGGGTCGGCCTTCGGCCTCCCAGCCTGAAAGCTCGCCCTTCGGGCTCGCTTAAGCTACTCGAAAATTTGATATGCCCCTGTCCGCCGCCATTTTGGATTTTTCCAAAAAATTTTTTTCACATGGTAATCTCGGGCCCCCAGGCTCGCCGCATGCCAAATCTCAGCGCGCTCGGACCAACTTGAAAAAAAAAAAAAAAAAAAGTCGGCCATTTTGAAAATTTTTGATGCAGTTTTTTTTCTCTCGGGGCCCTCTATGACATTTGGTCGAGCACCCCCCACCTATCGCGCACCGTTTCAGAGTTGCCATACAAAACTAAAGTGGCCATTTTTTCCGCCATCTTGGATTTTTTCCAAAATTTTTTTTACCATACGAATCTAAAGGGCCCCGAGATTCCGTGACCAAAATTTCAGCGCGCTAGGACCGTTTTGAAATTGGCCGCCATTTTGAATCCGCCATTTTGAAAAAAAAATGGCGGCTCTAGAAACTGCCCAGGGTCCTCTATGACATTTGGTCGAGCACCCCCCCCTCTAAGTCTTACCGTTTAGCCGGGCTCTTATGCAGGTTTTTGGTCTTTCATCAGATCGAAAAATCCATATTTTCCGGACCTAAGTTTGAGACCTCTATACGATGCCATCTTCCTTCTCGCTCTAAACTCAACAGTCTCCAAATAAAACATCTATATATGAAATGAGTGGGGATGCAGCTATATATATTATTAACTAGTATGTTGCTTTGTGCGCGGGGCCCGAGGGCCCCCGCGGTAGTCGTGTAGATTGTTGTTTTGTTGTTTGTCATGTTGTTTATGTTGTTGTTAATGAGTTGTTGTAGTTGGTGCTGTTGTTTAGGTGTAAAAGTTTGTGTTTTCCAAAGGAAAAAGGTAAAGCAGTTGTACTTTTGCTTGCAAGGAATGGTCCGCGTGCGAGCACGCACTCCCGCAGCTCGGCCTTCGGCCTCGCGTGCCTGGGCGATCCAATGGGACGCTCCGGGCCTTCGGCCCTACGCGGAGCTCGGCCTTCGGCCTTCGCAATATAGTTACTTTGGGGGTTGAAGGGAAGTTGGAGCTTAAACACGACCCAATAGTAAAAGTGTCTTGACAAGCTCACGTCGGGCCTACGGCCTTCGGCCTCCGGCCCGCCGTTTCGCTTGTCTAAGACACTTTTACTATTGGGTCGTGTTTAAGCTCCAACTTCCCCGCTGGCGAGCCTCGAAGGGGACGCTTCGGGCCTTCGGCCCTACGCGGAGCTCGGCCTTCGGCCTTCGCTAGCCTCGACGCTTCGCCGTCGGGCCGTCGGCCCGCCGGCTCCGCTTATTAAGACAGTTGACTTGTTGCCGGTTCGCGTTATAACTTTTCCCGTTATTTTTGTTGTTATTAATATAAAGAAGATTTCTTTTCCAAAGGGGAAAGTTAATGCGGTTGTACTTCCGCTTTGGGCCGCACTCTCGCAGCTCGGCCTTCGGCCTCGCGTGCTTGGGTGTTCCAATGGGACGCTCCGTGCCTTCGGACCTACGCGGAGCTCGGCCTTCGGCCTCGCTGGGTTTCGAAGCTCAGCGTCGGGCCTTCGGCCCGCCGCTTCGCTTATTAAGACAGTTAACTTGTAATTGGTTCGCTCTATAAATGCACTTTTCCCGTTATTTTTAGTATAAAGAATATTTGTTTTCCAAAGGGGAAAAGTAATGCGGTTGTACTTCCGCTTTGGGCCGCACTCTCGCAGCTCGGCCTTCGGCCTCGCGTGCTTGGGCAATCCAATGGGACGCTCCGGGCCTTCGGCCCTACGCGGAGCTCGGCCTTCGGCCTTCGCTGGGTTTCGAAGCTCAGCGTCGGGCCTTCGGCCCGCCGCTTCGCTTATTAAGACAGTTAACTTGTTGTCGGTTCGCTTTATCACTTTTCCCGTTATTTTGTTGTTATTAATATAAAGATTATTTGTTTTCTAAAGGGGATAAGTGATGCGATTGTACTTCCGCTTTGGGCCGCACTCTCGCAGCTCGGCCTTCGGCCTCGCGTGCTTGGGCGATCCAATGGGACGCTCCGGGCCTTCGGCCCTACGCGGAGCTCGGCCTTCGGCCTTCGCTGGGTTTCGAAGCTCAGCGTCGGGCCTTCGGCCCGCCGCTTCGCTTATTAAGACACTCGGGGAGGGTTGGTTTCGCTTCGGGAGTAGTGCGGGAAGTTGGAGCTTAAACACGACCCAATAGTAAAAGTGTCTTGACAAGCTCACGTCGGGCCTACGGCCTTCGGCCTTCGGCCCGCCGTTTCGCTTGTCTAAGACACTTTTCCTATTGGGTCGTGTTTAAGCTCCAACTTCCCCCTCTCAGGTGACGCTTCGGGCCTTCGGCCCTACGCGGAGCTCGGCCTTCGGCCTTCGCTAGCCTCGACGCGTCTCCGTCGGGCCTTCGGCCCGCCGGCTCCGCTTATCAAGACAGTTTACTTATTGGAACTCTTGGGAGCACCTTACGCACGCAGCTCGGCCTTCGGCCTCGCTTTTAGTTACTGGAGGTTGCACGCTTGGGGGTCGGGGTGAAGGCTCCGGGCCTTCGGCCCTCCGCCGGGGTCGGCCATCGGCCTCCCACCCAGAAGCTCGCCCTTCGGGCTCGCTTAAAACAGTTTTTATATAGGATTTTGCTTTGTTCCTCACTCCCGCAGCTCGGCCTTCGGCCTCGCTCAAAATTACTGGGGGTGGGGTGCGCCTAGCCACTCGGGGTGAAGCTCCGGGCCTGACGGCCCGTCGCGGGGTCGGCCTTCGGCCTCCCAGCCTGAAGCTCGCCCTTCGGGCTCGCTTAACCTACTCGAAAATTTGATTTGCCCCTGTCCGCCGCCATTTTGGATTTTTCCAAAAATTTTTTTTCACATGGTAATCTCGGGCCCCCAGGCTCGCCGCATGCCAAATCTCAGCGCGCTCGGACCAACTTGAAAAAAAAAAAAAAAAAAAAGTCGGCCATTTTGAAAATTTTTTGATGCAGTTTTTTTTCTCTCGGGGCCCTCTATGACATTTGGTCGAGCACCCCCCACCTATCGCGCACCGTTTCAGAGTTGCCATACAAAACTAAAGTGGCCATTTTTTCCGCCATCTTGGATTTTTCCAAAATTTTTTTTTACCATACGAATCTAGAGGGGCTCGAGATTCCGTGACCAAAATTTCAGCGCGCTAGGACCGTTTTGAAAATCGTCCGCCATTTTGAATCCGCCATTTTGAAAAAAAAATGGCGGCTTCCAAAACTGCCCAGGGTCCTCTATGACATTTGGTCGAGCACCCCCCCGCTATCTCTCACCGTTTAGCCGGCCGTCAAACATTTTTCGACCCGGAAGTCGAATCCAAAAATCCATATTTTTCTGACCTACAAATTCCGCCTTTTTTACAAAACAATTTTTTTTTTCCACTAAACCCCACAGCCTCCAAATAAAACATATATATGAGAAATGAGTGGGATGCAGCTATATATATTATTAACTAGTATGTGGCTTTGTGCGCGGGGCCCGAGGGCCCCGCGGTAGTCGTGTAGTTTGTTGTTTTGTTGTTTGTCATGTTGTTTATGTTGTTGTTAATGTTGTTGTTAGTTGGGCTGTTGTTTAGGTGTAAAAGTTTGTTTTCTAAAGGGAAAAGGTAAAGCAGTTAGAGTTTTGCTTGGTACTGGTGTGCGTGGTACTGTTGTTTTGTAGTTGGTACTGTTGTTTATGTTGTTGTTGTAGTGTTTGTTGTTGTTGCTGTTGTTCAGGTGTAGAATTTTGTGTTTTCCAAAGGGAAAAGGTAAAGCAGTTGTACTTTTGCTGCAAGGAATGGTCCGCGTGCGAGCACGCACTCCCGCAGCTCGGCCTTCGGCCTCGCGTGCTTGGGCGATCCAATGGGACGCTCCGGGCCTTCGGCCCTACGCGGAGCTCGGCCTTCGGCCTTCGCAATATAGTTACTTTGGAGGTTGAAGGGAAGTTGGAGCTTAAACACGACCCAATAGTAAAAGTGTCTTGACAAGCTCACGTCGGGCCTACGGCCTTCGGCCTTCGGCCCGCCGTTTCGCTTGTCTAAGACACTTTTACTATTGGGTCGTGTTTAAGCTCCAACTTCCCCGCTGGCGAGCCTCGAAGGGGACGCTTCGGGCCTTCGGCCCTACGCGGAGCTCGGCCTTCGGCCTTCGCTAGCCTCGACGCTTCGCCGTCGGGCCTTCGGCCCGCCGGCTCCGCTTATTAAGACAGTTGACTTGTTGCCGGTTCGCTTTATAACTTTTCCCGTTATTTTTGTTGTTATTAATATAAAGAAGATTTCTTTTCCAAAGGGGAAAGTTAATGCGGTTGTACTTCCGCTTTGGGCCGCACTCTCGCAGCTCGGCCTTCGGCCTCGCGTGCTTGGGCGTTCCAATGGGACGCTCCGTGCCTTCGGCCCTACGCGGAGCTCGGCCTTCGGCCTTCGCTGGGTTTCGAAGCTCAGCGTCGGGCCTTCGGCCCGCCGCTTCGCTTATTAAGACAGTTAACTTGTAACCGGTTCGCTCTACAAATGCACTTTTCCCGTTATTTTTAGTATAAAGAATATTTGTTTTCCAAAGGGGAAAAGTAATGCGGTTGTACTTGCGCTTCGGGCCGCACTCTCGCAGCTCGGCCTTCGGCCTCGCGTGCTTGGGCGATCCAATGGGACGCTCCGGGCCTTCGGCCCTACGCGGAGCTCGGCCTTCGGCCTTCGCTGGGTTTCGAAGCTCAGCGTCGGGCCTTCGGCCCGCCGCTTCGCTTATTAAGACAGTTAACTTGTTGTACGGTTCGCTCTATAATGCACTTTTCCCGTTATTTTTAGTATAAATAATATTTGTTTTCCAAAGGGGAAAAGTAGATGCGATTGTACTTCCGCTTTGGGCCGCACTCTCGCAGCTCGGCCTTCGGCCTCGCGTGCTTGGGCGATCCAATGGGACGCTCCGGGCCTTCGGCCCTACGCGGAGCTCGGCCTTCGGCCTTCGCTGGGTTTCGAAGCTCAGCGTCGGGCCTTCGGCCCGCCGCTTCGCTTATTAAGACACTCGGGGAGGGTTGGTTTCGCTTCGGGAGTAGTGCGGGAAGTTGGAGCTTAAACACGACCCAATAGTAAAAGTGTCTTGACAAGCTCACGTCGGGCCTACGGCCTTCGGCCTTCGGCCCGCCGTTTCGCTTGTCTAAGACACTTTTCCTATTGGGTCGTGTTTAAGCTCCAACTTCCCCCTCTCAGGTGACGCTTCGGGCCTTCGGCCCTACGCGGAGCTCGGCCTTCGGCCTTCGCTAGCCTCGACGCGTCGCCGTCGGGCCGTCGGCCCGCCGGCTCCGCGTATCAAGACAGGTGACTTGGGAGAACGCGTGGGAGCACCTTGTGCACGCAGCTCGGCCGTCGGCCTCGCTTTAAGTTACTTGGGGTTGCACGCTTGGGGGTCGGGTGAAGGCTCCGGGCCTTCGGCCCTCCGCCGGGGTCGGCCTTCGGCCTCCCAGCCTGAAGCTCGCCCTTCGGGCTCGCTTAAGACAGTTTTTATATAGGTTTCGCTTTGTTCCTCACTCCCGCAGCTCGGCCTTCGGCCTCGCTCAAAATTACTGGGGGTAGGGCGCGCCTGGCCACTCGGGGTGAAGCTCCGGGCCTGTCGGCCCGTCGCGGGGTCGGCCTTCGGCCTCCCGGCCTGAAGCTCGCCCTTCGGGCTCGCTTAACCTACTCGAAAATTTGATTTGCCCCTGTCCGCCGCCATTTTGGATTTTTCCAAAAATTTTTTTTTCACATGGTAATCTCGGGCCCCCAGGCTCGCCGCATGCCAAATCTCAGCGCGCTCGGACCAACTTGAAAAAAAAAAAAAAAAAAATTCGGCCCTTTTGAAAATTTTTTGATGCAGTTTTTTTTTCTCTCGGGGCCCGCTATGACATTTGGTGGAGCACCCCCCACCTATCGCGCACCGTTTCAGAGTTGCCATACAAAACTAAAGTGGCCATTTTTTCCGCCATCTTGGATTTTTTCCAAATTTTTTTTTTCCATAGGAATCTAGAGGGGCCCGAGATTCCTTGACCAAAATTTCAGCGCGCTAGGACCAACTTGAAAAGTGGCCGCCATTTTGAATCCGCCATTTTGAAAAAAAAATGGCGGCTCTAAAAACTGCCCAGGGTCCTCTATGACATTTGGTCGAGCACCCCCCCGCTATCTCTCACCGTTTGGCCGGGCCGTCAAACATTTTTCGACCCGGAAGTCGAATCCAAAAATCCATATTTTTCTAGACCTACAAATTCCGCCCTTTTTACAAAACAATTTTTTTTTTCCACCTAAACCCCACAGTTTCCAAATAAAACAGGTACATGAGAAATGAGTCGTTTTGCAGCTATATATATTATTAACTAGTATGTTGCTTTGTGCGCGGGGCCCGAGGGCCCCGCGGTGTGCGTGGTGCTGTTGTTTTGTAGTTGGTACTGTTGTTGATGTTGTTGTTAATGAGTTGTTGTTGTAGTGTTTGTTGTTGTTGCTGTTGTTCAGGTGTAAAAGTTTGTGTTTTCCAAAGGGAAAAGGTAAAGCAGTTGTACTTTTGCTTGCAAGGAATGGTCCGCGTGCGAGCACGCACTCCCGCAGCTCGGCCTTCGGCCTCGCGTGCCTGGGCGATCCGATGGGACGCTCCGGGCCTTCGGCCCTACGCGGAGCTCGGCCTTCGGCCTTCGCAATATAGTTACTTTGGGGGTTGAAGGGAAGTTGGAGCTTAAACACGACCCAATAGTAAAAGTGTCTTGACAAGCTCACGTCGGGCCTACGGCCTTCGGCCTCCGGCCCGCCGTTTCGCTTGTCTAAGACACTTTTACTATTGGGTCGTGTTTAAGCTCCAACTTCCCCGCTGGCGAGCCTCGAAGGGGACGCTTCGGGCCTTCGGCCCTACGCGGAGCTCGGCCTTCGGCCTTCGCTAGCCTCGACGCTTCGCCGTCGGGCCTTCGGCCCGCCGGCTCCGCTTATTAAGACAGTTGACTTGTTGCCGTTCGCTTTATAACTTTTCCCGTTATTTTTGTTGTTATTAATATAAAGAAGATTTCTTTTCCAAAGGGGAAAGTTAATGCGGTTGTACTTCCGCTTTGGGCCGCACTCTCGCAGCTCGGCCTTCGGCCTCGCGTGCTTGGGCGTTCCAATGGGACGCTCCGTGCCTTCGGCCCTACGCGGAGCTCGGCCTTCGGCCTTCGCTGGGTTTCGAAGCTCAGCGTCGGGCCTTCGGCCCGCCGCTTCGCTTATTAAGACAGTTAACTTGTTGCCAGGTTCGCTTTATCACTTTTCCCGTTATTTTTGTTGTTATTAATATAAAGAATATTTGTTTTCCAAAGGGGAAAGGTAATGCGGTTGTACTTCTGCTTTGGGCCGCACTCTCGCAGCTCGGCCTTCGGCCTCGCGTGCTTGGGCGATCCAATGGGACGCTCCGGGCCTTCGGCCCTACGCGGAGCTCGGCCTTCGGCCTTCGCTGGGTTTCGAAGCTCAGCGTCGGGCCTTCGGCCCGCCGCTTCGCTTATTAAGACACTCGGGGAGGGTTGTTTTCGCTTCGGGAGTAGTGCGGGAAGTTGGAGCTTAAACACGACCCAATAGTAAAAGTGTCTTGACAAGCTCACGTCGGGCCTACGGCCTTCGGCCTTCGGCCCGCCGTTTCGCTTGTCTAAGACACTTTTCCTATTGGGTCGTGTTTAAGCTCCAACTTCCCCCTCTCAGGTGACGCTTCGGGCCTTCGGCCCTACGCGGAGCTCGGCCTTCGGCCTTCGCTAGCCTCGACGCGTCGCCGTCGGGCCGTCGGCCCGCCGGCTCCGCTTATCAAGACAGTTGACTTCTTGGAACGCTTGGGAGCACCGTACGCACGCAGCTCGGCCTTCGGCCTCGCTTTTAGTTACTGGGGGTTGCACGCTTGGGGGTCGGGGTGAAGGCTCCGGGCCTTCGGCCCTCCGCCGGGGTCGGCCTTCGGCCTCCCAGCCTGAAGCTCGCCCTTCGGGCTCGCTTAAGACAGTTTTTATATAGGATTTCGCTTTGTTCCTCACTCCCGCAGCTCGGCCTTCGGCCTCGCTCAAAATTACTGGGGGTGGGCTGCGCCTGGCCACTCGGGGTGAAGCTCCGGGCCTGTCGGCCCGTCGCGGGGTCGGCCTTCGGCCTCCCGGCCTGAAGCTCGCCCTTCGGGCTCGCTTAACCTACTCGAAAATTTGATTTGCCCCTGTCCGCCGCCATTTTGGATTTTTCCAAAATTTTTTTTCACATGGTAATCTCGGGCCCCCAGGCTCGCCGCATGCCAAATCTCAGCGCGCTCGGACTAACTTGAAAAAAAAAAAAAAAAAAAAGTCGGCCATTTTGAAATTTTTTTGATGCAGTTTTTTTTCTCTCGGGGCCCTCTATGACATTTGGTCGAGCACCCCCCACCTATCGCGCACCGTTTCAGAGTTGCCATACAAAACTAAAGTGGCCATTTTTTCCGCCATCTTGGATTTTTTCCAAATTTTTTTTTTCCATAGGCATCTAGAGGGCCCCGAGATTCCGTGACCAAAATTTCAGCGCGCTAGGACCGTTTTGAAAATTGGCCGCCATTTTGAATCCGCCATTTTGAAAAAAAAAATGGCGGCTCTAGAAACTGCCCAGGGTCCTCTATGACATTTGGTCGAGCACCCCCCCTCTAAGTCGTACCGTTTAGGCGTGCTCTTAAACATTTTTCGACCCGGAAGTCGAATCCAAAAATCCATATTTTTCTGGACCTACAAATTCCGCCCTTTTTACAAAACAATTT
This sequence comes from Cydia pomonella, assembly GCF_033807575.1. NCBI lineage: Eukaryota > Metazoa > Arthropoda > Insecta > Lepidoptera > Tortricidae > Cydia > Cydia pomonella. The sequence continues at coordinate 36,579,248 of NC_084704.1, forward strand.
TTTTTTCCCACCTAAACCCCACAGTCTCCAAATAAAACATATATATGAGAAATGAGTCGGGATGCAGCTATATATATATTAACTAGTATGTTGCTTTGTGCGCGGGGCCCGAGGGCCCCGCGGTGTGCGTGGTGCTGTTGTTTTGTAGTTGGTACTGTTGTTGATGTTGTTGTTAATGAGTTGTTGTTGTAGTGTTTGTTGTTGTTGCTGTTGTTCAGGTGTAAAAGTTTGTGTTTTCCAAAGGGAAAAGGTAAAGCAGTTGTACTTTTGCTTGCAAGGAATGGTCCGCGTGCGAGCACGCACTCCCGCAGCTCGGCCTTCGGCCTCGCGTGCCTGGGCGATCCGATGGGACGCTCCGGGCCTTCGGCCCTACGCGGAGCTCGGCCTTCGGCCTTCGCAATATAGTTACTTTGGGGGTTGAAGGGAAGTTGGAGCTTAAACACGACCCAATAGTAAAAGTGTCTTGACAAGCTCACGTCGGGCCTACGGCCTTCGGCCTCCGGCCCGCCGTTTCGCTTGTCTAAGACACTTTTACTATTGGGTCGTGTTTAAGCTCCAACTTCCCCGCTGGCGAGCCTCGAAGGGGACGCTTCGGGCCTTCGGCCCTACGCGGAGCTCGGCCTTCGGCCTTCGCTAGCCTCGACGCTTCGCCGTCGGGCCTTCGGCCCGCCGGCTCCGCTTATTAAGACAGTTGACTTATTGCCGCTTTATAACTTTTCCCGTTATTTTGTTGTTATTAATATAAAGAAGATTTCTTTTCCAAAGGGGAAAGTTAATGCGGTTGTACTTCCGCTTTGGGCCGCACTCTCGCAGCTCGGCCTTCGGCCTCGCGTGCTTGGGCGTTCCAATGGGACGCTCCGTGCCTTCGGCCCTACGCGGAGCTCGGCCTTCGGCCTTCGCTGGGTTTCGAAGCTCAGCGTCGGGCCTTCGGCCCGCCGCTTCGCTTATTAAGACAGTTAACTTGTAATTGGTTCGCTCTATAAATGCAATTTTCCCGTTATTTTTAGTATAAAGAATATTTGTTTTCCAAAGGGGAAAAGTAATGCGGTTGTACTTCCGCTTTAGGCCGCACTCTCGCAGCTCGGCCTTCGGCCTCGCGTGTTTGGGCAATCCAATGGGACGCTCCGGGCCTTCGGCCCTACGCGGAGCTCGGCCTTCGGCCTTCGCTGGGTTTCGAAGCTCAGCGTCGGGCCTTCGGCCCGCCGCTTCGCTTATTAAGACAGTTAACTTGTAATTGGTTCGCTCTATAAATGCACTTTTCCCGTTACTTTTAGTATAAAGAATATTTGTTTTCCAAAGGGGAAAAGTAATGCGGTTGTACTTCCGCTTTGGGCCGCACTCTCGCAGCTCGGCCTTCGGCCTCGCGTGCTTGGGCGATCCAAAGGGACGCTCCGGGCCTACGGCCCTACGCGGAGCTCGGCCTTCGGCCTTCGCTGGGTTTCGAAGCTCAGCGTCGGGCCTTCGGCCCGCCGCTTCGCTTATTAAGACAGTTAACTTGTAAATGGTTCGCTCTATAAATGCACTTTTCCCGTTATTATTAGTATAAAGAATATTTGTTTTCCAAAGGGGAAAAGTAATGCGGTTGTACTTCCGCTTTGGGCCGCACTCTCGCAGCTCGGCCTTCGGCCTCGCGTGCTTGGGCAATCCAATGGGACGCTCCGGGCCTTCGGCCCTACGCGGAGCTCGGCCTTCGGCCTTCGCTGGGTTTCGAAGCTCAGCGTCGGGCCTTCGGCCCGCCGCTTCGCTTATTAAGACAGTTAAATTGTAATTGGTTCGCTCTATAAATGCACTTTTCCCGTTATTTTTAGTATAAAGAATATTTGTTTTCCAAAGGGGAAAAGTAATGCGGTTGTACTTCCGCTTTGGGCCGCACTCTCGCAGCTCGGCCTTCGGCCTCGCGTGCTTGGGCAATCCAATGGGACGCTCCGGGCCTTCGGCCCTACGCGGAGCTCGGCCTTCGGCCTTCGCTGGGTTTCGAAGCTCAGCGTCGGGCCTTCGGCCCGCCGCTTCGCTTATTAAGACAGTTAACTTGTTGTCGGTTCGCTTTATCACTTTTCCCGTTATTTTGTTGTTATTAATATAAAGATTATTTGTTTTACAAAGGGGAAAAGTGATGCGATTGTACTTCCGCTTTGGGCCGCACTCTCGCAGCTCGGCCTTCGGCCTCGCGTGCTTGGGCGATCCGATGGGACGCTCCGGGCCTTCGGCCCTACGCGGAGCTCGGCCTTCGGCCTTCGCTGTGTTTCGAAGCTCAGCGTCGGGCCTTCGGCCCGCCGCTTCGCTTGTTAAGACACTCGGGGAGGGTTGGTTTCGCTTCGGGAGTAGTGCGGGAAGTTGGAGCTTAAACACGACCCAATAGTAAAAGTGTCTTGACAAGCTCACGTCGGGCCTACGGCCTTCGGCCTACGGCCCGCCGTTTCGCTTGTCTAAGACGCTTTTCCTATTGGGTCGTGTTTAAGCTCCAACTTCCCCCTCTCAGGTGACGCTTCGGGCCTTCGGCCCTACGCGGAGCTCGGCCTTCGGCCTTCGCTAGCCTCGACGCGTCGCCGTCGGGCCTTCGGCCCGCCGGCTCCGCTTATCAAGACAGTTGACTTCTTGGAACGCTTGGGAGCACCGTACGCACGCAGCTCGGCCTTCGGCCTCGCTTTTAGTTACTGGGGGTTGCACGCTTGGGGGTCGGGGTGAAGGCTCCGGGCCTTCGGCCCTCCGCCGGGGTCGGCCTTCGGCCTCCCAGCCTGAAGCTCGCCCTTCGGGCTCGCTTAAGACAGTTTTTATATAGGATTTCGCTTTGTTCCTCACTCCCGCAGCTCGGCCTTCGGCCTCGCTCAAAATTACTGGGGGTAGGGCGCGCCTGGACACTCGGGGTGAAGCTCCGGGCCTGTCGGCCCGTCGCGGGGTCGGCCTTCGGCCTCCCGGCCTGAAGCTCGCCCTTCGGGCTCGCTTAATCTACTCGAAAATTTGATTTGCCCCTGTCCGCCGCCATTTTGGATTTTTCCAAAAATTTTTTTTCACATGGTAATCTCGGGCCCCCAGGCTCGCCGCATGCCAAATCTCAGCGCGCTCGGACCAACTTGAAAAAAAAAAAAAAAAAAAGTCGGCCATTTTGAATTTTTTTTGATGCAGTTTTTTTCTCTCGGGGCCCTCTATGACATTTGGTCGAGCACCCCCCACCCTATCGCGCACCGTTTCAGAGTTGCCATACAAAACTAAAGTGGCCATTTTTTCCGCCATCTTGGATTTTTTCCAAAATTTTTTTTTTCCATAGGCATCTAGAGGGGCCCGAGATTCCGTGACCAAAATTTCAGCGCGCTAGGACCGTTTTGAAAATTGGCCGCCATTTTGAATCCGCCATTTTGAAAAAAAAAATGGCGGCTCTAGAAACTGCCCAGGGTCCTCTATGACATTTGGTCGAGCACCCCCCCTCTAAGTCTTACCGTTTAGCCAGGCTCTTATGCAGGTTTTTGGTCTTTCATCAGATCGAAAAATCCATATTTTTCCGGACCTAAGTTTTGAGACCTCTATACGATGCCATCTTCCTTCTCGCTCTAAACTCAACAGTCTCCAAATAAAACATCTATATATGAAATGAGTGGGGATGCAGCTATATATATTATTAATTAACTAGAGTTTTGCTTGGTGCGCGGGGCCCGAGGGCCCCGCGGTGTGCGTGGTGCTGTTGTTTGGTTGTTTGTCATGTTGTTTATGTTGTTGTTAATGAGTTGTTGTTGTAGTGTTTGTTGTTGTTGCTGTTGTTTAGGTGTAAAAGTTTGTGTTTTCTAAAGGGAAAAGGTAAAGCAGTTGTACTTTCGCTTGCAAGGAATGGTCCGCGTGCGAGCACGCACTCCCGCAGCTCGGCCTTCGGCCTCGCGTACCTGGGCGATCGAATGGGACGCTCCGGGCCTTCGGCCCTACGCGGAGCTCGGCCTTCGGCCTTCGCAATATAGTTACTTTGGGGGTTGAAGGGAAGTTGGAGCTTAAACACGACCCAATAGTAAAAGTGTCTTGACAAGCTCACGTCGGGCCTACGGCCTTCGGCCTCCGGCCCGCCGTTTCGCTTGTCTAAGACACTTTTACTATTGGGTCGTGTTTAAGCTCCAACTTCCCCGCTGGCGAGCCTTGAAGGGGACGCTTCGGGCCTTCGGCCCTACGCGGAGCTCGGCCTTCGGCCTTCGCAATATAGTTACTTTGGGGGTTGAAGGGAAGTTGGAGCTTAAACACGACCCAATAGTAAAAGTGTCTTGACAAGCTCACGTCGGGCCTACGGCCTTCGGCCTCCGGCCCGCCGTTTCGCTTGTCTAAGACACTTTTACTATTGGGTCGTGTTTAAGCTCCAACTTCCCCGCTGGCGAGCCTCGAAGGGGACGCTTCGGGCCTTCGGCCCTACGCGGAGCTCGGCCTTCGGCCTTCGCTAGCCTCGACGCTTCGCCGTCGGGCCTTCGGCCCGCCGGCTCCGCTTATTAAGACAGTTGACTTGTTGCCGGTTCGCTTTATAACTTTTCCCGTTATTTTTGTTGTTATTAATATAAAGAAGATTTCTTTTCCAAAGGGGAAAGTTAATGCGGTTGTACTTCCGCTTTGGGCCGCACTCTCGCAGCTCGGCCTTCGGCCTCGCGATCTTGGGCGTTCCAATGGGACGCTCCGTGCCTTCGGCCCTACGCGGAGCTCGGCCTTCGGCCTTCGCTGGGTTTCGAAGCTCAGCGTCGGGCCTTCGGCCCGCCGCTTCGCTTATTAAGACAGTTAACTTGTAATTGGTTCGCTCTATAAATGCACTTTTCCCGTTATTTTTAGTATAAAGAATATTTGTTTTCCAAAGGGGAAAGTTAATGCGGTTGTACTTCCGCTTTGGGCCGCACTCTCGCAGCTCGGCCTTCGGCCTCGCGTGCTTGGGCAATCCAATGGGACGCTCCGGGCCTTCGGCCCTACGCGGAGCTCGGCCTTCGGCCTTCGCTGGGTTTCGAAGCTCAGCGTCGGGCCTTCGGCCCGCCGCTTCGCTTATTAAGACAGTTAACTTGTTGTCGGTTCGCTTTATCACTTTTCCCGTTATTTTTGTTGTTATTAATATAAAGATTATTTGTTTTCCAAAGGGGAAAAGTGATGCGATTGTACTTCCACTTTGGGCCGCACTCTCGCAGCTCGGCCTTCGGCCTCGCGTGCTTGGGCGATCCAATGGGACGCTCCGGGCCTTCGGCCCTACGCGGAGCTCGGCCTTCGGCCTTCGCTGGGTTTCGAAGCTCAGCGTCGGGCCTTCGGCCCGCCGCTTCGCTAATTAAGACACTCGGGGAGGGTTGGTTTCGCTTCGGGAGTAGTGCGGGAAGTTGGAGCTTAAACACGACCCAATAGTAAAAGTGTCTTGACAAGCTCACGTCGGGCCTACGGCCTTCGGCCTTCGGCCCGCCGTTTCGCTTGTCTAAGGCACTTTTCCTATTGGGTCGTGTTTAAGCTCCAACTTCCCCCTCTCAGGAGACGCTTCGGGCCTTCGGCCCTACGCGGAGCTCGGCCTTCGGCCTTCGCTAGCCTCGACGCGTCGCCGTCGGGCCTTCGGCCCGCCGGCTCCGCTTATCAAGACAGTTTACTTGGTATAACGTTTGGGAGCACCTTATGCACGCAGCTCGGCCTTCGGCCTCGCTTTTAGTTACTGGGGGTTGCACGCTTGGGGGTCGGGGTGAAGGCTCCGGGCCTTCGGCCCTCCGCCGGGGTCGGCCTTCGGCCTCCCGGCCTGAAGCTCGCCCTTCGGGCTCGCTTAACACAGATTTTATATAGGTTTTCGCTTTGTTCCTCACTCTTGCAGCTCGGCCTTCGGCCTCGCTCAAAATTACTGGGGGTGGGGCGCGCCTGGCCACTCGGGGTGAAGCTCCGGGCCTTACGGCCCGTCGCGGGGTCGGCCTTCGGCCTCCCAGCCTGAAGCTCGCCCTTCGGGCTCGCTTAAGCTACTCGAAAATTTGATATGCCCCTGTCCGCCGCCATTTTGGATTTTTCCAAAAAATTTTTTTCACATGGTAATCTCGGGCCCCCAGGCTCGCCGCATGCCAAATCTCAGCGCGCTCGGACCAACTTGAAAAAAAAAAAAAAAAAAAAGTCGGCCATTTTGAAAAATTTTTGATGCAGTTTTTTTTCTCTCGGGGCCCTTTATGACATTTGGTCGAGCACCCCCCACCCATCGCGCACCGTTTCAGAGTTGCCATACAAAACTAAAGTGGCCATTTTTTCCGCCATCTTGGATTTTTTCCAAAATTTTTTTTACCATACGAATCTAAAGGGCCCCGAGATTCCGTGACCAAAATTTCAGCGCGCTAGGACCGTTTTGAAAATTGGCCGCCATTTTGAATCCGCCATTTTGAAAAAAAAAATGGCGGCTCTAGAAACTGCCCAGGGTCCTCTATGACATTTGGTCGAGCACCCCCCCTCTAAGTCTTACCGTTTAGCCGGGCTCTTATGCAGGTTTTTGGTCTTTCATCAGATCGAAAAATCCATATTTTTCCGGACCTAAGTTTTGAGACCTCTATACGATGCCATCTTCCTTCTCGCTCTAAACTCAACAGTCTCCAAATAAAACATCTATATATGAAATGAGTGGGGATGCAGCTATATATATTATTAACTAGTATGTTGCTTTGTGCGCGGGGCCCGAGGGCCCCGCGGTAGTCGTGTAGATTGTTGTTTCGTTGTTTGTCATGTTGTTTATGTTGTTGTTAATGAGTTGTTGTAGTTGGTGCTGTTGTTTAGGTGTAAAAGTTTGTGTTTTCCAAAGGGAAAAGGTAAAGCAGTTGTACTTTTGCTTGCAAGGAATGGTCCGCGTGCGAGCACGCACTCCCGCAGCTCGGCCTTCGGCCTCGCGTGCCTGGGCGATCCAATGGGACGCTCCGGGCCTTCGGCCCTACGCGGAGCTCGGCCTTCGGCCTTCGCAATATAGTTACTTTGGGGGTTGAAGGGAAGTTGGAGCTTAAACACGACCCAATAGTAAAAGTGTCTTGACAAGCTCACGTCGGGCCTACGGCCTTCGGCCTCCGGCCCGCCGTTTCGCTTGTCTAAGACACTTTTACTATTGGGTCGTGTTTAAGCTCCAACTTCCCCGCTGGCGAGCCTCGAAGGGGACGCTTCGGGCCTTCGGCCCTACGCGGAGCTCGGCCTTCGGCCTTCGCTAGCCTCGACGCTTCGCCGTCGGGCCTTCGGCCCGCCGGCTCCGCTTATTAAGACAGTTGACTTGTTGCCGGTTCGCTTTATAACTTTTTCCGTTATTTTTGTTGTTATTAATATAAAGAAGATTTGTTTTCCAAAGGGGAAAGTTAATGCGGTTGTACTTCCGCTTTGGGCCGCACTCTCGCAGCTCGGCCTTCGGCCTCGCGTGCTTGGGCGTTCCAATGGGACGCTCCGTGCCTTCGGCCCTACGCGGAGCTCGGCCTTCGGCCTTCGCTGAGTTTCGAAGCTCAGCGTCGGGCCTTCGGCCCGCCGCTTCGCTTATTAAGACAGTTAACTTGTAATTGGTTCGCCCTATAAATGCACTTTTCCCGTTATTTTTAGTATAAAGAATATTTGTTTTCCTAAAGGGGAAAAGTAATGCGGTTGTACTTCCGCTTTGGGCCGCACTCTCGCAGCTCGGCCTTCGGCCTCGCGTGCTTGGGCAATCCAATGGGACGCTCCGGGCCTTCGGCCCTACGCGGAGCTCGGCCTTCGGCCTTCGCTGGGTTTCGAAAGCTCAGCGTCGGGCCTTCGGCCCGCCGCTTCGCTTATTAAGACAGTTAACTTGTTGTCGGTTCGCTTTATCACTTTTCCCGTTATTTTTGTTGTTAATAATATAAAGATTATTTGTTTTCCAAAGGGGAAAAGTGATGCGATTGTACTTCCGCTTTGGGCCGCACTCTCGCAGCTCGGCCTTCGGCCTCGCGTGCTTGGGCGATCCAATGGGACGCTCCGGGCCTTCGGCCCTACGCGGAGCTCTGCCTTCGGCCTTCGCTGGGTTTCGAAGCTCAGCGTCGGGCCTTCGGCCCGCCGCTTCGCTTATTAAGACACTCGGGGAGGGTTGGTTTCGCTTCGGGAGTAGTGCGGGAAGTTGGAGCTTAAACACGACCCAATAGTAAAAGTGTCTTGACAAGCTCACGTCGGGCCTACGGCCTTCGGCCTTCGGCCCGCCGTTTCGCTTGTCTAAGACACTTTTCCTATTGGGTCGTGTTTAAGCTCCAACTTCCCCCTCTCAGGTGACGCTTCGGGCCTTCGGCCCTACGCGGAGCTCGGCCTTCGGCCTTCGCTAGCCTCGACGCGTCGCCGTCGGGCCGTCGGCCCGCCGGCTCCCCTTATCAAGACAGTTGACTTATTGGAACGCTTGGGAGCACCGTACGCACGCAGCTCGGCCTTCGGCCTCGCTTTTAGTTACTGGGGGTTGCACGCTTGGGGGTCGGGGTGAAGGCTCCGGGCCTTCGGCCCTCCGCCGGGGTCGGCCTTCGGCCTCCCAGCCTGAAGCTCGCCCTTCGGGCTCGCTTAACACAGATTTTATATAGGTTTTCGCTTTGTTCCTCACTCCCGCAGCTCGGCCTTCGGCCTCGCTCAAAATTACTGGAGGTGGGGCGCGCCTGGCCACTCGGGGTGAAGCTCCGGGCCTTACGGCCCGTCGCGGGGTCGGCCTTCGGCCTCCCAGCCTGAAGCTCGCCCTTCGGGCTCGCTTAACCTACTCGAAAATTTGATTTGCCCCTGCCCGCCGCCATTTTGGATTTTTCCAAAAATTTTTTTTCACATGGTAATCTCGGGCCCCCAGGCTCGCCGCATGCCAAATCTCAGCGCGCTCGGACCAACTTGAAAAAAAAAAAAAAAAAAGTCGGCCATTTTGAAAATTTTTTGATGCAGTTTTTTTTCTCTCGAGGCCCTCTATGACATTTGGTCGAGCACCCCTCACCTATCGCGCACCGTTTCAGAGTTGCCATACAAAACTAAAGTGGCCATTTTTTCCGCCATCTTGGATTTTTTCCAAAATTTTTTTTTTCATACGCATCTAGAGGGGCCCGAGATTCTGTGACCAAAATTTCAGCGCGCTAGGATCGTTTTGAAAATTGGCCGCCATTTTGAATCCGCCATTTTGAAAAAAAAAATGGCGGCTTCCAGAAACTGCCCAGGGTCCTCTATGACATTTGGTCGAGCACCCCCCCACTATCTCCGACCGTTTAGCCGGGCCGTCAAACATTTTTCGACCCGGAAGTCGAATCCAAAAATCCATATTTTTCTGGACCTACAAATTCCGAGCTCTATACGAATCAATTTTTTTTTTCCACCTAAACCCCACAGTTTCCAAATAAAACATCTATATTAGAAATCAGTCGGGATGCAGCTATATATATTATTAACTAGAGTGTTGCTTGGTGCGCGGGGCCCGAGGGCCCCGCGGTGTGCGTGGTGCTGTTGTTGGTATTGTTGTTTTTGTAGTTGGTGCTGTTGTTGATGTTGTTGTTGATGAGTTGTTGTTGTAGGTGCCGTTGTTTGAGTGAAAAAGTTTGTTTTCCAAAGGGAAAAGGTAAAGCAGTTGTACTTTTGCTTGCAAGGAATGGTCCGCGTGCGAGCACGCACTCCCGCAGCTCGGCCTTCGGCCTCGCGTGCCTGGGCGATCCAATGGGACGCTCCGGGCCTTCGGCCCTACGCGGAGCTCGGCCTTCGGCCTTCGCAATATAGTTACTTTGGGGGTTGAAGGGAAGTTGGAGCTTAAACACGACCCAATAGTAAAAGTGTCTTGACAAGCTCACGTCGGGCCTACGGCCTTCGGCCTTCGGCCCGCCGTTTCGCTTGTCTAAGACACTTTTACTATTGGGTCGTGTTTAAGCTCCAACTTCCCCGCTGGCGAGCCTCGAAGGGGACGCTTCGGGCCTTCGGCCCTACGCGGAGCTCGGCCTTCGGCCTTCGCTATCCTCGACGCTTCGCCGTCGGGCCTTCGGCCCGCCGGCTCCGCTTATTAAGACAGTTGACTTGTTGCCGGTTCGCTTTGTAACTTTTCCCGTTATTTTTGTTGTTATTAATATAAAGAAGATTTCTTTTCCAAAGGGGAAAGTTAATGCGGTTGTACTTCCGCTTTGGGCCGCACTCTCGCAGCTCGGCCTTCGGCCTCGCGTGCTTGGGCGTTCCAATGGGACGCTCCGTGCCTTCGGCCCTACGCGGAGCTCGGCCTTCGGCCTTCGCTGGGTTTCGAAGCTCAGCGTCGGGCCTTCGGCCCGCCGCTTCGCTTATTAAGACAGTTAACTTGTAATTGGTTCGTTCTATAAATGCACTTTTCCCGTTATTTTTAGTATAAAGTATATTTGTTTTCCAAAGGGGAAAAGTAATTGGTTGTACTTCCGCTTTGGGCCGCACTCTCGCAGCTCGGCCTTCGGCCTCGCGTGCTTGGGCCATCCAATGGGACGCTCCGTGCCTTCGGCCCTACGCGGAGCTCGGCCTTCGGCCTTCGCTGGGTTTCGAAGCTCAGCGTCGGGCCTTCGGCCCGCCGCTTCGCTTATTAAGACAGTTAACTTGTGGACGGTTCGCTTTATCACTTTTCCCGTTATTTTTGTTGTTATTAATATAAAGAAGATTTGTTTTCCAAAGGGGAAAGTTAATGCGGTTGTACTTCCGCTTTGGGCCGCACTCTCGCAGCTCGGCCTTCGGCCTCGCGTGCTTGGGCGATCCAATGGGACGCTCCGGGCCTTCGGCCCTACGCGGAGCTCGGCCTTCGGCCTTCGCTGGGTTTCGAAGCTCAGCGTCGGGCCTTCGGCCCGCCGCTTCGCTTATCAAGACACTCGGGGTGGGTTGTTTTCGCTTCGGGAGTAGTGCGGGAAGTTGGAGCTTAAACACGACCCAATAGTAAAAGTGTCTTGGCAAGCTCACGCTCAACTTCCCCCTCTCAGGTGACGCTTCGGGCCTTCGGCCCTACGCGGAGCTCGGCCTTCAGCCTTCGCTAGCCTCGACGCGTCGCCGTCGGGCCGTCGGCCCGCCGGCGCCGCTTATCAAGACAGTTGACTTCTTGGAACGCGTGGGAGCACCGTACGCACGCAGCTCGGCCTTCGGCCTCGCTTTAGTTACTGGGGGTTGCACGCTTGGGGGTCGGGGTGAAGGCTCCGGGCCTTCGGCCCTCCGCCGGGGTCGGCCTTCGGCCTCCCGGCCTGAAGCTCGCCCTTCGGGCTCGCTTAAGACAGTTTTTATATAGGTTTTCGCTTTGTTCCTCACTCCCGCAGCTCGGCCTTCGGCCTCGCTCAAAATTACTGGGGGTAGGGCGCGCCTGGCCACTCGGGGTGAAGCTCCGGGCCTGTCGGCCCGTCGCGGGGTCGGCCTTCGGCCTCCCGGCCTGAAGCTCGCCCTTCGGGCTCGCTTAACCTACTCGAAAATTTGATTTGCCCCTGTCCGCCGCCATTTTGGATTTTTCCAGAATTTTTTTTTCACATGATAATCTCGAGCCCCCAGGCTCGCCGCATGCCAAATCTCAGCGCGCTCGGACCAACTTGAAAAAAAAAAAAAAAAAAAGTCGGCCATTTTGAAAATTTTTTGATGCAGTTTTTTTTCTCTCGGGACCCCCTATGACATTTGGTCGAGCACCCCCCACCTATCGCGCACCGTTTCAGAGTTGCCATACAAAACTAAAGTGGCCATTTTTTCCGCCATCTTGGATTTTTTCCAAATTTTTTTTTTCCATAGGCATCTCTAGGGTCCCGAGATTCCGTGACCAAAATTTCAGCGCGCTAGGACCGTTTTGAAAATTGGCCGCCATTTTGAATCCGCCATTTTGAAAAAAAAATAGCGGCTTCCAAAACTGCCCAGGATCCTCTATGACATTTGGTCGAGCACCCCCCCACTATCTCTCACCGTTTAGCCGGGCCGTCAAACATTTTTCGACCCGGAAGTCGAATCCAAAAATCCATATTTTTCTGGACCTACAAATTCCGCCCTTTTTACAAATCAATTTTTTTTTTCAACCTAAACCCCACAGTTTCCAAATAAAACATATACATTAGAAATCAGTGGTTTTGCAGCTATATATATTATTAACTAGAGTTTTGCTTGGTGCGCGGGGCCCGAGGGCCCCGCGGTAGTCGTGTAGTTTGTTGTTTGTGTTGTTGTTAGTGTTGTTGTTAATGTTGTTGTTGATGAGTTGTTGTTGTAGGTGCCGTTGTTTGAGTGAAAAAGTTTGTTTTCCAAAGGGAAAAGGTAAAGCAGTTGTACTTTTGCTTGCAAGGAATGGTCCGCGTGCGAGCACGCACTCCCGCAGCTCGGCCTTCGGCCTCGCGTGCCTGGGCGATCCAATGGGACGCTCCGGGCCTTCGGCCCTACGCGGAGCTCGGCCTTCGGCCTTCGCAATATAGTTACTTTGGGGGTTGAAGGGAAGTTGGAGCTTAAACACGACCCAATAGTAAAAGTGTCTTGACAAGCTCACGTCGGGCCTACGGCCTTCGGCCTCCGGCCCGCCGTTTCGCTTGTCTAAGACAATTTTACTATTGGGTCGTGTTTAAGCTCCAACTTCCCCGCTGGCGAGCCTCGAAGGGGACGCTTCGGGCCTTCGGCCCTACGCGGAGCTCGGCCTTCGGCCTTCGCTAGCCTCGACGCTTCGCCGTCGGGCCTTCGGCCCGCCGGCTCCGCTTATTAAGACAGTTGACTTGTTGCCGGTTCGCTTTATAACTTTTCCCGTTATTTTTGTTGTTATTAATATAAAGAAGATTTCTTTTCCAAAGGGGAAAGTTAATGCGGTTGTACTTCCGCTTTGGGCCGCACTCTCGCAGCTCGGCCTTCGGCCTCGCGTGCTTGGGCATTCCAATGGGACGCTCCGTGCCTTCGGCCCTACGCGGAGCTCGGCCTTCGGCCTTCGCTGGGTTTCGAAGCTCAGCGTCGGGCCTTCTGCCCGCCGCTTCGCTTATTAAGACAGTTAACTTGTTGTCGGTTCGCTTTATCACTTTTCCCGTTATTTTTGTTGTTATTAATATAAAGATTATTTGTTTTCCAAAGGGGAAAAGTGATGCGATTGTACTTCCACTTTGGGCCGCACTCTCGCAGCTCGGCCTTCGGCCTCGCGTGCTTGGGCAATCCAATGGGACGCTCCGGGCCTTCGGCCCTACGCGGAGCTCGGCCTTCGGCCTTCGCTGGGTTTCGAAGCTCAGCGTCGGGCCTTCGGCCCGCCGCTTCGCTTATTCAGACAGTTAACTTGTTGTCGGTTCGCTTTATCACTTTTCCCGTTATTTTTGTTGTTATTAATATAAAGATTATTTGTTTTCCAAAGGAGAAAAGTAATGCGGTTGTACTTCCGCTTTGGGCCGCACTCTCGCAGCTCGGCCTTCGGCCTCGCGTGCTTGGGCAATCCAATAGGACGCTCCGGGCCTTCGGCCCTACGCGGAGCTCGGCCTTCGGCCTTCGCTGGGTTTCGAAGCTCAGCGTCGGGCCTTCGGCCCGCCGCTTCGCTTATTAAGACAGTTAACTTGTTGTCGGTTCGCTTTATCACTTTTCCCGTTATTTTTGTTGTTATTAATATAAAGATTATTTGTTTTCCAAAGGGGATAAGTGATGCGATTGTACTTCCGCTTTGGGCCGCACTCTCGCAGCTCGGCCTTCGGCCTCGCGTGCTTGGGCGATCCAATGGGACGCTCCGGGCCTTCGGCCCTACGCGGAGCTCGGCCTTCGGCCTTCGCTGGGTTTCGAAGCTCAGCGTCGGGCCTTCGGCCCGCCGCTTCGCTTGTTAAGACACTCGGGGAGGGTTGGTTTCGCTTCGGGAGTAGTGCGGGAAGTTGGAGCTTAAACACGACCCAATAGTAAAAGTGTCTTGACAAGCTCACGTCGGGCCTACGGCCTTCGGCCTCCGGCCCGCCGTTTCGCTTGTCTAAGACACTTTTCCTATTGGGTCGTGTTTAAGCTCCAACTTCCCCCTCTCAGGTGACGCTTCGGGCCTTCGGCCCTACGCGGAGCTCGGCCTTCGGCCTTCGCTAGCCTCGACGCGTCGCCGTCGGGGCGTCGGCCCGCCGGCTCCGCTTATCAAGACAGTTTACTTATTGGAACGCTTGGGAGCACCTTATGCACGCAGCTCGGCCTTCGGCCTCGCTTTAAATTACTTGAGGTTGCACGCTTGGGGGTCGGGGTGAAGGCTCCGGGCCTTCGGCCCTCCGCCGGGGTCGGCCTTCGGCCTCCCAGCCTGAAGCTCGCCCTTCGGGCTCGCTTAAAACAGTTTTTATATAGGATTTTGCTTTGTTCCTCACTCCCGCAGCTCGGCCTTCGGCCTCGCTCAAAATTACTGGGGGTAGGGCGCGCCTGGCCACTCGGGGTGAAGCTCCGGGCCTGTCGGCCCGTCGCGGGGTCGGCCTTCGGCCTCCCGGCCTGAAGCTCGCCCTTCGGGCTCGCTTAACCTACTCGAAAATTTGATTTGCCCCTGTCCGCCGCCATTTTGGATTTTTCCAAAAATTTTTTTTCACATGGTAATCTCGGGCTCCCAGGCTCGCCGCATGCCAAATCTCAGCGCGCTCGGACCAACTTGAAAAAAAAAAAAAAAAAAAGTCGGCCATTTTGAAAATTTTTTGATGCAGTTTTTTTTCTCTCGGGGCCCTCTATGACATTTGGTCGAGCACCCCCCACCTATCGCGCACCGTTTCAGAGTTGCCATACAAAACTAAAGTGGCCATTTTTTCCGCCATCTTGGATTTTTCCAAAAAATTTTTTTTTCATACGAATCTAGAGGGCCTCGAGATTCCGTGACCAAAATTTCAGCGCGCCAGGACCGTTTTGAAAATCGTCCGCCATTTTGAATCCGCCATTTTGAAAAAAAAATGGCGGCCTCCAAAACTGCCCAAGGTCCTCTATGACATTTGGTCGAGCACCCCCCCTCTATCTCTCACCGCTTAGCCGGGCCGTCAAACATTTTTTGATCCAGGAGTCACATCGAAAAATCCATATTTTTCCCATATGTCTCCCGATTCCCTCTATACGTGGCCAACAAATCACCCCTATCCGCTCAGCCGTTTTCCAGAAATAGGGAGAGGTTAGAAATCAGTCGGTTTGCAGCTATATATATTATTAACTAGTATGTTGCTTTGTGCGCGGGGCCCGAGGGCCCCGCGGTAGTCGTGTAGTTTGTTGTTTCGTTGTTTGTCATGTTGTTTATGTTGTTGTTAATGAGTTGTTGTAGTTGGTGCTGTTGTTTAGGTGTAAAAGTTTGTGTTTTCCAAAGGGAAAAGGTAAAGCAGTTGTACTTTTGCTTGCAAGGAATGGGCCGCGTGCGAGCACGCACTCCCGCAGCTCGGCCTTCGGCCTCGCGTGCCTGGGCGATCCAATGGGACGCTCCGGGCCTTCGGCCCTACGCGGAGCTCGGCCTTCGGCCTTCGCAATATAGTTACTTTGGGGGTTGAAGGGAAGTTGGAGCTTAAACACGACCCAATAGTAAAAGTGTCTTGACAAGCTCACGTCGGGCCTACGGCCTTCGGCCTCCGGCCCGCCGTTTCGCTTGTCTAAGACACTTTTACTATTGGGTCGTGTTTAAGCTCCAACTTCCCCGCTGGCGAGCCTCGAAGGGGACGCTTCGGGCCTTCGGCCCTACGCGGAGCTCGGCCTTCGGCCTTCGCTAGCCTCGACGCTTCGCCGTCGGGCCGTCGGCCCGCCGGCTCCGCTTATTAAGACAGTTGACTTGTTGCCGGTTCGCTTTATAACTTTTTCCGTTATTTTTGTTGTTATTAATATAAAGAAGATTTGTTTTCCAAAGGGGAAAGTTAATGCGGTTGTACTTCCGCTTTGGGCCGCACTCTCGCAGCTCGGCCTTCGGCCTCGCGTGCTTGGGCGTTCCAATGGGACGCTCCGTGCCTTCGGCCCTACGCGGAGCTCGGCCTTCGGCCTTCGCTGAGTTTCGAAGCTCAGCGTCGGGCCTTCGGCCCGCCGCTTCGCTTATTAAGACAGTTAACTTGTAATTGGTTCGCCCTATAAATGCACTTTTCCCGTTATTTTTAGTATAAAGAATATTTGTTTTCCTAAGGGGAAAAGTAATGCGGTTGTACTTCCGCTTTGGGCCGCACTCTCGCAGCTCGGCCTTCGGCCTCGCGTGCTTGGGCAATCCAATGGGACGCTCCGGGCCTTCGGCCCTACGCGGAGCTCGGCCTTCGGCCTTCGCTGGGTTTCGAAACTCAGCGTCGGGCCTTCGGCCCGCCGCTTCGCTTATTAAGACAGTTAACTTGTTGTCGGTTCGCTTTATCACTTTTCCCGTTATTTTTGTTGTTAATAATATAAAGATTATTTGTTTTCCAAAGGGGAAAAGTGATGCGATTGTACTTCCGCTTTGGGCCGCACTCTCGCAGCTCGGCCTTCGGCCTCGCGTGCTTGGGCGATCCAATGGGACGCTCCGGGCCTTCGGCCCTACGCGGAGCTCTGCCTTCGGCCTTCGCTGGGTTTCGAAGCTCAGCGTCGGGCCTTCGGCCCGCCGCTTCGCTTATTAAGACACTCGGGGAGGGTTGGTTTCGCTTCGGGAGTAGTGCGGGAAGTTGGAGCTTAAACACGACCCAATAGTAAAAGTGTCTTGACAAGCTCACGTCGGGCCTACGGCCTTCGGCCTTCGGCCCGCCGTTTCGCTTGTCTAAGACACTTTTCCTATTGGGTCGTGTTTAAGCTCCAACTTCCCCCTCTCAGGTGACGCTTCGGGCCTTCGGCCCTACGCGGAGCTCGGCCTTCGGCCTTCGCTAGCCTCGACGCGTCGCCGTCGGGCCGGCGGCCCGCCCGCTCCGCTTATCAAGACAGTTGACTTCTTGGAACGCTTGGGAGCACCGTACGCACGCAGCTCGGCCTTCGGCCTCGCTTTTAGTTACTGGGGGTTGCACGCTTGGGGGTCGGGGTGAAGGCTCCGGGCCTTCGGCCCTCCGCCGGGGTCGGCCTTCGGCCTCCCAGCCTGAAGCTCGCCCTTCGGGCTCGCTTAACACAGATTTTATATAGGTTTTCGCTTTGTTCCTCACTCCCGCAGCTCGGCCTTCGGCCTCGCTCAAAATTACTGGAGGTGGGGCGCGCCTGGCCACTCGGGGTGAAGCTCCGGGCCTTACGGCCCGTCGCGGGGTCGGCCTTCGGCCTCCCAGCCTGAAGCTCGCCCTTCGGGCTCGCTTAACCTACTCGAAAATTTGATTTGCCCCTGCCCGCCGCCATTTTGGATTTTTCCAAAAATTTTTTTTCACATGGTAATCTCGGGCCCCCAGGCTCGCCGCATGCCAAATCTCAGCGCGCTCGGACCAACTTGAAAAAAAAAAAAAAAAAAAGTCGGCCATTTTGAAAATTTTTTGATGCAGTTTTTTTTCTCTCGAGGCCCTCTATGACATTTGGTCGAGCACCCCCCACCTATCGCGCACCGTTTCAGAGTTGCCATACAAAACTAAAGTGGCCATTTTTTCCGCCATCTTGGATTTTTTCCAAATTTTTTTTTTTCATAGGCATCTAGAGGGGCCCGAGATTCTGTGACTAAAATTTCAGCGCGCTAGGATCAACTTGAAAATTTGCCGCCATTTTGAATCCGCCATTTTGAAAAAAAAATGGCGGCTCTAGAAACTGCCCAGGGTCCTCTATGACATTTGGTCGAGCACCCCCCCACTAAGTCTTACCCTTTAGCCGGGCTCTTGTGCAGGTTTTTGGTCTTCCATCAGATCGAAAAATCCATATTTTTCTGGACCTACAAATTCCGAGCTCTATACGAATCAATTTTTTTTTTCCACCTAAACCCCACAGTTTCCAAATAAAACATCTCTATTAGAAATGTATCGGGATGCAGCTATATATATTATTAACTAGAGTTTTGCTTGGTGCGCGGGGCCCGAGGGCCCCGCGGTGTGCGTGGTGCTGTTGTTGGTATTGTTGTTTTTGTAGTTGGTGCTGTTGTTGATGTTGTTGTTGATGAGTTGTTGTTGTAGGTGCCGTTGTTTGAGTGAAAAAGTTTGTTTTCCAAAGGGAAAAGGTAAAGCAGTTGTACTTTTGCTTGCAAGGAATGGTCCGCGTGCGAGCACGCACTCCCGCAGCTCGGCCTTCGGCCTCGCGTGCCTGGGCGATCCAATGGGACGCTCCGGGCCTTCGGCCCTACGCGGAGCTCGGCCTTCGGCCTTCGCAATATAGTTACTTTGGGGGTTGAAGGGAAGTTGGAGCTTAAACACGACCCAATAGTAAAAGTGTCTTGACAAGCTCACGTCGGGCCTACGGCCTTCGGCCTTCGGCCCGCCGTTTCGCTTGTCTAAGACACTTTTACTATTGGGTCGTGTTTAAGCTCCAACTTCCCCGCTGGCGAGCCTCGAAGGGGACGCTTCGGGCCTTCGGCCCTACGCGGAGCTCGGCCTTCGGCCTTCGCTATCCTCGACGCTTCGCCGTCGGGCCTTCGGCCCGCCGGCTCCGCTTATTAAGACAGTTGACTTGTTGCCGGTTCGCTTTGTAACTTTTCCCGTTATTTTTGTTGTTATTAATATAAAGAAGATTTCTTTTCCAAAGGGGAAAGTTAATGCGGTTGTACTTCCGCTTTGGGCCGCACTCTCGCAGCTCGGCCTTCGGCCTCGCGTGCTTGGGCGTTCCAATGGGACGCTCCGTGCCTTCGGCCCTACGCGGAGCTCGGCCTTCGGCCTTCGCTGGGTTTCGAAGCTCAGCGTCGGGCCTTCGGCCCGCCGCTTCGCTTATTAAGACAGTTAACTTGTAATTGGTTCGTTCTATAAATGCACTTTTCCCGTTATTTTTAGTATAAAGTATATTTGTTTTCCAAAGGGGAAAAGTAATTGGTTGTACTTCCGCTTTGGGCCGCACTCTCGCAGCTCGGCCTTCGGCCTCGCGTGCTTGGGCCATCCAATGGGACGCTCCGTGCCTTCGGCCCTACGCGGAGCTCGGCCTTCGGCCTTCGCTGGGTTTCGAAGCTCAGCGTCGGGCCTTCGGCCCGCCGCTTCGCTTATTAAGACAGTTAACTTGTGGACGGTTCGCTTTATCACTTTTCCCGTTATTTTTGTTGTTATTAATATAAAGAAGATTTGTTTTCCAAAGGGGAAAGTTAATGCGGTTGTACTTCCGCTTTGGGCCGCACTCTCGCAGCTCGGCCTTCGGCCTCGCGTGCTTGGCCGATCCAGTGGGACGCTCCGGGCCTTCGGCCCTACGCGGAGCTCGGCCTTCGGCCTTCGCTGGGTTTCGAAGCTCAGCGTCGGGCCTTCGGCCCGCCGCTTCGCTTATCAAGACACTCGGGGTGGGTTGTTTTCGCTTCGGGAGTAGTGCGGGAAGTTGGAGCTTAAACACGACCCAATAGTAAAAGTGTCTTGGCAAGCTCACGCTCAACTTCCCCCTCTCAGGTGACGCTTCGGGCCTTCGGCCCTACGCGGAGCTCGGCCTTCAGCCTTCGCTAGCCTCGACGCGTCGCCGTCGGGCCGTCGGCCCGCCGGCTCCGCTTATCAAGACAGTTGACTTCTTGGAACGCTTGGGAGCACCGTACGCACGCAGCTCGGCCTTCGGCCTCGCTTTTAGTTACTGGGGGTTGCACGCTTGGGGGTCGGGGTGAAGGCTCCGGGCCTTCGGCCCTCCGCCGGGGTCGGCCTTCGGCCTCCCGGCCTGAAGCTCGCCCTTCGGGCTCGCTTAAGACAGTTTTTATATAGGTTTTCGCTTTGTTCCTCACTCCCGCAGCTCGGCCTTCGGCCTCGCTCAAAATTACTGGGGGTAGGGCGCGCCTGGCCACTCGGGGTGAAGCTCCGGGCCTGTCGGCCCGTCGCGGGGTCGGCCTTCGGCCTCCCGGCCTGAAGCTCGCCCTTCGGGCTCGCTTAACCTACTCGAAAATTTGATTTGCCCCTGTCCGCCGCCATTTTGGATTTTTCCAAAAATTTTTTTTCACATGGTAATCTCGGGCTCCCAGGCTCGCCGCATGCCAAATCTCAGCGCGCTCGGACCAACTTGAAAAAAAAAAAAAAAAAAAGTCGGCCATTTTGAAAAATTTTTGATGCAGTTTTTTTTCTCTCGGGGCCCTCTATGACATTTGGTCGAGCACCCCCCACCTATCGCGCACCGTTTCAGAGTTGCCATACAAAACTAAAGTGGCCATTTTTTCCGCCATCTTGGATTTTTCCAAAAATTTTTTTTTCATACGAATCTAGAGGGCCTCGAGATTCCGTGACCAAAATTTCAGCGCGCCAGGACCGTTTTGAAAATCGTCCGCCATTTTGAATCCGCCATTTTGAAAAAAAAATGGCGGCCTCCAAAACTGCCCAAGGTCCTCTATGACATTTGGTCGAGCACCCCCCCTCTATCTCTCACCGCTTAGCCGGGCCGTCAAACATTTTTTGATCCAGGAGTCACATCGAAAAATCCATATTTTTCCCATATGTCTCCCGATTCCCTCTATACGTGGCCAACAAATCACCCCTATCCGCTCAGCCGTTTTCCAGAAATAGGGAGAGGTTAGAAATCAGTCGGTTTGCAGCTATATATATTATTAACTAGAGTTTTGCTTGGTGCGCGGGGCCCGAGGGCCCCGCGGTAGTCGTGTAGTTTGTTGTTTTGTTGTTTGTCATGTTGTTTATGTTGTTGTTAATGAGTTGTTGTAGTTGGTGCTGTTGTTTAGGTGTAAAAGTTTGTTTTCCAAAGGGAAAAGGTAAAGCAGTTAGAGTTTTGCTTGGTACTGGTGTGCGTGGTACTGTTGTTTTGTAGTTGGTACTGTTGTTCATGTTGTTGTTGTAGTGTTTGTTGTTGTTGCTGTTGTTCAGGTGTAAAAGTTTGTGTTTTCCAAAGGGAAAAGGTAAAGCAGTTGTACTTTTGCTTGCAAGGAATGGTCCGCGTGCGAGCACGCACTCCCGCAGCTCGGCCTTCGGCCTCGCGTGCCTGGGCGATCCAATGGGACGCTCCGGGCCTTCGGCCCTACGCGGAGCTCGGCCTTCGGCCTTCGCAATATAGTTACTTTGGGGGTTGAAGGGAAGTTGGAGCTTAAACACGACCCAATAGTAAAAGTGTCTTGACAAGCTCACGTCGGGCCTACGGCCTTCGGCCTCCGGCCCGCCGTTTCGCTTGTCTAAGACACTTTTACTATTGGGTCGTGTTTAAGCTCCAACTTCCCCGCTGGCGAGCCTCGAAGGGGACGCTTCGGGCCTTCGGCCCTACGCGGAGCTCGGCCTTCGGCCTTCGCTAGCCTCGACGCTTCGCCGTCGGGCCTTCGGCCCGCCGGCTCCGCTTATTAAGACAGTTGACTTGTTGCCGATCCGCTTTATAACTTTTCCCGTTATTTTTGTTGTTATTAATATAAAGAAGATTTCTTTTCCAAAGGGGAAAGTTAATGCGGTTGTACTTCCGCTTTGGGCCGCACTCTCACAGCTCGGCCTTCGGCCTCGCGTGCTTGGGCGGTCCAATGGGACGCTCCGTGCCTTCGGCCCTACGCGGAGCTCGGCCTTCGGCCTTCGCTGGGTTTCGAAGCTCAGCGTCGGGCCTTCGGCCCGCCGCTTCGCTTATTAAGACAGTTAACTTGTTGCCAGGTTCGCTTTATCACTTTTCCCGTTATTTTTGTTGTTATTAATATAAAGAATATTTGTTTTCCAAAGGGGAAAGGTAATGCGGTTGTACTTCTGCTTTGGGCCGCACTCTCGCAGCTCGGCCTTCGGCCTCGCGTGCTTGGGCGATCCAATGGGACGCTCCGGGCCTTCGGCCCTACGCGGAGCTCGGCCTTCGGCCTTCGCTGGGTTTCGAAGCTCAGCGTCGGGCCTTCGGCCCGCCGCTTCGCTTATTAAGACACTCGGGGAGGGTTGTTTTCGCTTCGGGAGTAGTGCGGGAAGTTGGAGCTTAAACACGACCCAATAGTAAAAGTGTCTTGACAAGCTCACGTCGGGCCTACGGCCTTCGGCCTTCGGCCCGCCGTTTCGCTTGTCTAAGACACTTTTCCTATTGGGTCGTGTTTAAGCTCCATCTTCCCCCTCTCAGGTGACGCTTCGGGCCTTCGGCCCTACGCGGAGCTCGGCCTTCGGCCTTCGCTAGCCTCGACGCGTCGCCGTCGGGCCGTCGGCCCCCCGGCGCCGCTTATCAAGACAGTTGACTTCTTGGAACGCTTGGGAGCACCGTACGCACGCAGCTCGGCCTTCGGCCTCGCTTTTAGTTACTGGGGGTTGCACGCTTGGGGGTCGGGGTGAAGGCTCCGGGCCTTCGGCCCTCCGCCGGGGTCGGCCTTCGGCCTCCCAGCCTGAAGCTCGCCCTTCGGGCTCGCTTAAGACAGTTTTTATATAGGATTTCGCTTTGTTCCTCACTCCCGCAGCTCGGCCTTCGGCCTCGCTCAAAATTACTGGGGGTGGGCTGCGCCTGGCCACTCGGGGTGAAGCTCCGGGCCTGTCGGCCCGTCGCGGGGTCGGCCTTCGGCCTCCCGGCCTGAAGCTCGCCCTTCGGGCTCGCTTAACCTACTCGAAAATTTGATTTGCCCCTGTCCGCCGCCATTTTGGATTTTTCCAGAAATTTTTTTTCACATGATAATCTCGGGCCCCCAGGCTCGCCGCATGCCAAATCTCAGCGCGCTCGGACCAACTTGAAAAAAAAAAAAAAAAAAAAGTCGGCCATTTTGAAAATTTTTTGATGCAGTTTTTTTTCTCTCGGGGCCCTCTATGACATTTGGTCGAGCACCCCCCACCTATCGCGCACCGTTTCAGAGTTGCCATACAAAACTAAAGTGGCCACTTTTTCCGCCATCTTGGATTTTTTCCAAATTTTTTTTTTTCATAGGCATCTAGAGGATTCCGAGATTCCGTGACCAAAATTTCAGCGCGCTAGGACCGTTTTGAAAATTGGCCGCCATTTTGAATCCGCCATTTTGAAAAAAAAATGGCGGCTCTAGAAACTGCCTAGGGTCCTCTATGACATTTGGTCGAGCACCCTCCCTCTAAGTCGTACCGTTTAGGCGTGCTCTTAAACATTTTTCGACCCGGAAGTCGAATCCAAAAATCCATATTTTTCTGGACCTACAAATTCCGCCCTTTTTACAAAACAATTTTTTTTTCCCACCTAAACCCCACAGTCTCCAAATAAAACATATATATGAGAAATGAGTCGGGATGCAGCTATATATATATTAACTAGTATGTTGCTTTGTGCGCGGGGCCCGAGGGCCCCGCGGTAGTCGTGTAGTTTGTTGTTTTGTTGTTTGTCATGTTGTTTATGTTGTTGTTGATGAGTTGTTGTTGTAGGTGCCGTTGTTTGAGTGAAAAAGTTTGTTTTCCAAAGGGAAAAGGTAAAGCAGTTGTACTTTTGCTTGCAAGGAATGGTCCGCGTGCGAGCACGCACTCCCGCAGCTCGGCCTTCGGCCTCGCGTGCCTGGGCGATCCA
Source organism: Cydia pomonella (assembly GCF_033807575.1). NCBI lineage: Eukaryota > Metazoa > Arthropoda > Insecta > Lepidoptera > Tortricidae > Cydia > Cydia pomonella. The sequence goes on from NC_084704.1 coordinate 36,602,480, forward strand.
ATGGGACGCTCCGGGCCTTCGGCCCTACGCGGAGCTCGGCCTTCGGCCTTCGCAATATAGTTACTTTGGGGGTTGAAGGGAAGTTGGAGCTTAAACACGACCCAATAGTAAAAGTGTCTTGACAAGCTCACGTCGGGCCTACGGCCTTCGGCCTCCGGCCCGCCGTTTCGCTTGTCTAAGACACTTTTACTATTGGGTCGTGTTTAAGCTCCAACTTCCCCGCTGGCGAGCCTCGAAGGGGACGCTTCGGGCCTTCGGCCCTACGCGGAGCTCGGCCTTCGGCCTTCGCTATCCTCGACGCTTCGCCGTCGGGCCTTCGGCCCGCCGGCTCCGCTTATTAAGACAGTTGACTTGTTGCCGGTTCGCTTTGTAACTTTTCCCGTTATTTTTGTTGTTATTAATATAAAGAAGATTTCTTTTCCAAAGGGGAAAGTTAATGCGGTTGTACTTCCGCTTTGGGCCGCACTCTCGCAGCTCGGCCTTCGGCCTCGCGTGCTTGGGTGTTCCAATGGGACGCTCCGTGCCTTCGGCCCTACGCGGAGCTCGGCCTTCGGCCTTCGCTGGGTTTCGAAGCTCAGCGTCGGGCCTTCGGCCCGCCGCTTCGCTTATTAAGACAGTTAACTTGTAATTGGTTCGCTCTACAAATGCACTTTTCCCGTTATTTTTAGTATAAAGAATATTTGTTTTCCAAAGGGGAAAAGTAATGCGGTTGTACTTCCGCTTTGGGCCGCACTCTCGCAGCTCGGCCTTCGGCCTCGCGTGCTTGGGCAATCCAATGGGACGCTCCGGGCCTTCGGCCCTACGCGGAGCTCGGCCTTCGGCCTTCGCTGGGTTTCGAAGCTCAGCGTCGGGCCTTCGGCCCGCCGCTTCGCTTATTAAGGCACTCGGGGAGGGTTGGTTTCGCTTCGGGGGTAGTGCGGGAAGTTGGAGCTTAAACACGACCCAATAGTAAAAGTGTCTTGACAAGCTCACGTCGGGCCTACGGCCTTCGGCCTTCGGCCCGCCGTTTCGCTTGTCTAAGACACTTTTCCTATTGGGTCGTGTTTAAGCTCCAACTTCCCCCTCTCAGGTGACGCTTCGGGCCTTCGGCCCTACGCGGAGCTCGGCCTTCGGCCTTCGCTAGCCTTGACGCGTCGCCGTCGGGCCTTCGGCCCGCCGGCTCCGCTTATCAAGACAGTTGACTTCTTGGAACGCTTGGGAGCACCGTACGCACGCAGCTCGGCCTTCGGCCTCGCTTTTAGTTACTGGGGGTTGCACGCTTGGGGGTCGGGGTGAAGGCTCCGGGCCTTCGGCCCTCCGCCGGGGTCGGCCTTCGGCCTCCCAGCCTGAAGCTCGCCCTTCGGGCTCGCTTAAGACAGTTTTTATATAGGATTTCGCTTTGTTCCTCACTCCCGCAGCTCGGCCTTCGGCCTCGCTCAAAATTACTGGGGGTAGGGCGCGCCTGGACACTCGGGGTGAAGCTCCGGGCCTGTCGGCCCGTCGCGGGGTCGGCCTTCGGCCTCCCGGCCTGAAGCTCGCCCTTCGGGCTCGCTTAACCTACTCGAAAATTTGATTTGCCCCTGTCCGCCGCCATTTTGGATTTTCCCCAAAAATTTTTTTTCACATGGTAATCTCGGGCCCCCAGGCTCGCCGCATGCCAAATCTCAGCGCGCTCGGACCAACTTGAAAAAAAAAAAAAAAAAAAGTCGGCCATTTTGAAATTTTTTTGATGCAGTTTTCTTTCTCTCGGGGCCCTCTATGACATTTGGTCGAGCACCCTCCACCTATCGCGCACCGTTTTAGAGTTGCCATACAAAACTAAAGTGGCCATTTTTTCCGCCATCTTGGATTTTTTCCAAAATTTTTTTTTTCATAGGCATCTAGAGGGGCCCGAGATTCCGTGACCAAAATTTCAGCGCGCTAGGACCGTTTTGAAAATTGGCCGCCATTTTGAATCCGCCATTTTGAAAAAAAATGGCGGCTCTAGAAACTGCCCAGGGTCCTCTATGACATTTGGTCGAGCACCCCCCCACTAAGTCTTACCGTTTAGCCGGGCTCTTATGCAGGTTTTTGGTCTTTCATCAGATCGAAAAATCCATATTTTTCTGGACCTACAAATTCCGAGCTCTATACGAATCAATTTTTTTTTTCCACCTAAACCTCACAGTTTCCAAATAAAACAGGTACATGAGAAATGAGTGGTTTTGCAGCTATATATATTATTAATGTTACTGCGATTAATGGCTACCAACCTAACAAAACCAAAACGAATACAGTTTTAAACTAAGTGCATTGATGCAAACTTACAAAATATTCATTTGGTTGCATAGTAAAAATAATTACTTCATAAGTCAGAAACACGCATGTGACACCCGTAATATAGCAACACCCATAGACTACGAAGACCGCTTAGCGTTGCTTGTTAGTCTCCGTAGGCTACGGTGGCCAAAATTGAGAAAAAACTGTCCAAAAAATTAATTTAGCAAGTAGCAAGTACCAGGGCCTCATGAGTTACGAGGAGGTGTCGCCGACCGGCCGGCCGCGGCCCGGGGCGGGCCGGGCGCGTAACAAGGTATGCTCGCGCGTCATGGCTATATACTTTTGCTGTAATTTGTTTACCTAAATTAAGATTTATTTTTGTTGACTCATAGGAAAAATATTGTATGCAACGTTGTATAAGTAGGTCAAAAAATTCTCGTGGCGTATTCCTTTACAATGTTCGCCTACGCCTTCGGCTCCGGCTCACATTGTAACTCACGCCACTCGCCTTTTTTGACCCTTCTTATACAACTGTTGCATAAAATACTATAAACCCAAAGAGCGCTAAGTTTTTAAGGTAGCCCTTATATAGGGCTATCTTTATTGTTTGGTTAGTTTTTTATCCAGGCATAGTCAAATGAAGGGTTTTCTGGATAAGCCGTCTTAAAGGGACGCCCACTGACAGGCTTTTATCGAGGAAAGGGTTGTCCGGTTCCTGGTAACCATGCAATAGGGTAAATCGTCTCAATCCCTTTTAGTATAAGGTGGCCAGTAATTAGAGGGTGGCCAGTAATAGACGGTTTACCCTAGGTGTTTTTAAATAAATTATGTTTTATGTTTTAAAACATAGTATGGAATAGGGTGTGTCATTTGCGCAATACGTACTAATCTTTTTCGGTATATTTTCTCTTTGAATGGTTTGTCAAGTACCTATGTCGTAAATGTAATCACAGGGCACGGCCCACCGCACGTAACGTACGGAGGGCCCGATCGGGTTTAGAGTTCCGTTTCATTATTACCGTATTATAAATACAAGATTATTATTCGAATGTATAGTCGCCATCAGATATATCGGAGCGGCCGAGGTGCCCAAAAATATCTGAACACGCACTCTACCGCCTTGACAATAGAGGTGTGTTCAGGTATTTGTGAGCACCTTGGCCGCTCCGATATATCTTATGGCGACGTACTTATCTGTCTACATACCCCAGCTACAATAGTGCATGGCCATTTTATGAATGAATTCCATTCGCTTTTTCCCCGTAGCCTAGACCTACTGAATATATATTTTTTATAAAATTTTGTATCTTGTAAGGTAATGTAAAGAAAAAAAAATCTGATAGGTCTAAATCTGTACCTATAGTTAATTTGTCCAAATTTAAATAAATGTGTCGGTCTCGTGACAATAACTAGATTGAAGTTAGCGTACCTATTCGCTGTTCCAGGTTTTATAGGTAAGTACCTGGGCGACTATTTATTGTAATATGGTGATGTTTAGGTGATAATCTACATAAACTTAAAAAAGTATTTTTTTATACTTGTCTAAAAACAATAAAAATTACAAAATCTTTTTTTTTTTTTTTTGTTTTTTTTGTTTTTTTTTTTTTTTTTTTTTTTTTTTTTTTTTTTTTTTTTTTTTTTTTTTTTTTTTCAAAACCATATATTTTTTATACTACGTCGGTGGCAAACAAGCATACGGCCTGCCTGATGGTAAGCAGTCTCCGTAGCCTATGTACACCTGCAACTCCAGAGGAGTTACATGCGCGTTGCCGACCCTAACCCCACCCCCCTCGTTGAGCTCTGGCAACCTTACTCACCGGCAGGAACACAACACTATGAGTGAGTGCTTTTGCGTCGAAAGAAAAACGCATGAAAACTCGAAAACACGCGTTTTCTCAAACATAAGACTAATCTAGATCGATTGTTTACCCCCCAAAAACCCCCATATACCAAATTTCAGCAAAATCGTTAGAGCCGTTTCAGAGATCCCGGAAATATATATATATATATATACAAGAATTGCTCGTTTAAAGGTATAAGATTCCGCAGGCCGCATCATTAGGCGGTCTTCACAATGCAGGTTTTAGTACGTATCCATCGGCGCGCGAGCACGTCTCACACTTAGCCAATTGTACCGTCTGCATGTAGCTAGTTGGTACCGACGGTCAGCAACGGCAGCCTTGGGCCGAGTCATTACTCAGTACAGTTATTAATGCGTCTACTTGCCCTATTTACGTATCGTGCGTTGGTAATTACCTAACATGTGTAACGTATACACACGCGTACTAAGATGATTGAATATTTGTTACCGCAAACTACGCCCTTTGTAATTTAATAAGTAATTATTTGATTTTGATATTTGTGTCATCCATTAATCTTAGTTCGTTTTGAGTTTCTGAGAGTTAAAAATACGAGATCGAAGAGGCAAATAGGCACATTTTATATCTAAAATAGACCCAAAGTTTGTCATAACCAGGGCTATAACCGCGAAAATTAGAAAAAGAAACAATACACTTTGGGGGTTCCCAATACTTAGAAATTAAACTCAATTTTTTTTTCATCAAACCCATACGTGTGGGGTACTTATCTATGGATTGGTCTTTGAAAATGAGGTTTCTAAATTTCATTTTTTCTAAACTGAATAGTTTGCGCGAGAGACACTTCCAAAGTGGTAAAATGTAACCCCCCCCCCTGTAACTTCTAAAATAAGAGAATAATAAAACTAAAAAAAATTATTACCATGCAAACTTTCACCGAAAATTGTTTTTTTTTTTAATACGTCAAAAATGATACGGAACCCTTTATGGGCGAGTCCAACTCGCACTTGGCCGCTTTTTCAAAACATAATTTACAACTCTTGATTTTGATCCATCTTTTAAGCATCTTTGTTTGAATAATTCTGATATTTTTTAAACCTCTATATTTTAAAGAGAGAGACAGATACCATAGAGTATATTGAATAGTACAGATACACATAAACAGAAAGACATTGGGCCCTTCTGTCGACTGCAAGCACAATAACAAGGATCAAGTTTGTATCTGACCGGGCGCACCTGTCCGCATTCACGGAGCGCTCGACCGGCTGTTGCGTAGTAGGGCTTCTACAAAACGCTATATATCCATAGGCACTAATGTTTCAATCAATTATTCGGGCGAGCTCATATTAAACAAAACCGTTTGTTGAACACTGGGGATTCTGTACGTCTACTGTATTCTGACGACTATTTTGACATGTCGTTTGGTTATCGATCTTTTAAAGATCTTTCCAAGATCTTAAACGTGTCTTAATCATTGTTCGAATCGGGCCGAAAAATGAAACCATGCTGCAGGGTCATAGTACTCGTAAAGGTGTCAGGCAAATCTTGGGGACGCATAAAAACATGTGATTTAAGGCTCAAAATTGCGTATTATAAGATCTCCATTTTAATTAAATATAAGACTTTTTACTTTTTATGTAACAGAGTTGCATTTTTATTGTTTCATGTGATTTAACACAACAGACGATTTGAATGTTTTAACTCTAATTTTCATTATTCATATCAAATATGTAGCGACAGCGGCAGAGGCGGCGGAGAACGCCAAGGTAGGAAAGTACAGGGGTATCGGCGCCGAGTACAATTTTATTCCATTCGGTGTCGAGACCCTTGGTCCTTGGGGCCCTGGCGCTCTGAGTCTCTTCAAAGATCTGTCTAAGAGACTCAGAGACGCCACAGGAGATCAAAGAGCTGGCAGCTTCCTCGCTCAACGCCTCAGTCTAACGATCCAGCGAGGAAATGCTGCCAGCGTCTTCGGTACTATGCCGCAGGGGCCATTTTTAGATTTATTTTAGTTTTAGATTTAATTTAGTCATATTTTAGTTTTAGTTTACATTATTAATTGTTTATAAGGTTATATTATTGTACTAATAAATGTAATAATTTTCTTCAATAAAAAACTTCCCAGTATAAAAAAAATATGTAGGTGTTATGACGTCAAGAGACTTAATTTGGTTTATATCCCTCGTTTTCCACTACAATGCACACATTTTATTTATTGCATGTTTACACGATATTTTTGTGAGGTTTTGCATTAGATTTAGCGTCATATCATGACGTGCGACGTTTTTTAGTAACTTTAAAACGTTATTTTTATGACTTTTAAACACCAAGTCACGACATTAGTGTAACACATTACGTGCTAAATTATACAACGTCTAGCGGAGTACCGTTCGTAGATGAGTATATTTAATATTGAATAATATTATCTGTCTTAATTCAATAAAGCAACATTATGAGGATATTGACTCTTGTTAAAACGAGTCCCAATTTACAGTTACGCAGTTATTTAAATATATTTAATGCTAAAATCGGTTGGATTGTTTCCACAGTAATATTTATGAACAAAAACGCCAATTTCATTAGCTATGAAATTGGCGTTTTTGTTCATAAGTATTAGTCATGTCATAGTTTATTTTTTTTAATGGTAACTTCGAAGTATTTTTTTTATTTCATTAGTGCGCTACATAACAACGATTTTACATACAATTATTTGCTACTTTTATTGTTTTATGTATTCAGAATACCGCCCTGAAAACAACTCTTTTCATGTGCTGCCGGCTCGAGTATTTAAATGACTTATATTTTTCTGACGGGACAGATAAAAAAAAATATGAGACAGAAAATGTGCCTTAAAAATGTCTCAGATTACTGGCAAAAATTTGTCTGGTTTGAAAATGCCATCACATAATTCATTGTATGAAAAATCGAATTTCGTTAAAGTTCTCCATACAAAACGCCAATTTCATAGGTAATGACCTAATATTATTTAGTATAAACTGAAATAGACGCAGCATATACTCGGAATTGGCTACTTGTCAGTTTTTTTTTTTTAAATGTCAATCGATCTTGGTTTTCCTGAGGATCGAATGTCTATATATAAGACATAAAGATATAAAGTATAAGATATAAAGAGTAAAGAAAATATATTAGGTATAGGACTCATGGCATTTAAGCAACACGAGGGTCAGAAATGAGAATTAAAGTCAGACACTCGCACCCAACGATTGAAACGCCTCTAACAAAATGATATTGTAATGTGACGTCACATTACATTAGTCTGTTCTAAATGTATGGAAGATCAAGAAAATTGCTATTTTGACACTGAAATATTGCGTTTATGTGTATAGTTGTCATACAATTTATTTTGAATAAAATGTAAGGAATGGAATGGTAACATCCTTTTTTCTTTTTGAAGGTTTTAATATATTTTTTTGATACTTTGCGCCATGTATTTTTTTACAATCTCAATATGTCTTTTTAAATTCCACTTTTTTATAATGGATGGCTGATTTTCTATCCATTTAGCACAAATTTTTTATACATTTGCACATTCAACATGTATCAAGTACCCAATTCGCGTACCGTTTTTAGAGGTGCAATATAAGCACCTACATCGCTAAGTCGTGCTTTCGTTTCATATATGTGTTTGTTTTTAGAATAGAAAAGATAATTTTAATGCAATGCAATGCAATTATGTTACAGTTCTGTTCCTAAACACTACTGAGTACTTGTTAATTTGATCTTGTGATGTCATACATAGGTATTTTTAACTCTTTATGGGTCACTTGCAACATCCAGGGTTAACCGGTTAAACCCGGAGTGCAGTTAACAGTACAATTTAACCCTCTGTTAACGGTTAACTTTGAGGTAGTGGCTAACCCTGGGTGGGCAAGTGGCCCTAAAGCGTAAAAAATTAGAGACGACGCTCGATTATCCTAATGATTCTGGTTAGGAAAAAAATACAAAACGAAGGCCAAAAGTTATGTTAATTCTAAAACTAAAAGGTCAAATCGACACCCTTGATTGTCATAACATTAAGGATAGGTTCTTGCCATCTAGTACAATATATGTGACATTATCTATGAAAAGGGACCTTGTTGTCGGTGGCGCTTACGACATTTCAACGATGCTCCCATTTTATAAACAACGCCGCGCTACGCAGTGAGGCGTAAGCGCCATCGACAATAAGGTCCCTTTTCATAGATAATGTCACATATGGCCTGTTCGATTAATATTTACATACATGCTGTGATTTTCTTCACATCCAGTAATACTGTTAGCGGGCACAGCGTGAGACAGGGCGTTCTGATTAAACCATAAAAGAGATTGGTTCGTCGGCGAATGTAACCGATGACGTTATGTCGGCAATTTCGTGTCTCGGCGTTCTAAGTTCAGCTTGTTTCGTAGCTTCCCTTCGATGTAAGGAGACACCGCAAAATCAAATAGTATTTTTATCAATTTACTGTATAATGTTTCCATACATACTTTTATTTAATTCACTTCCAGTAATACTAATAAAGGCCATAGCGTGTGAAATAGAGCTTGATTAATACATAAAAGAGATTGGTTTGTCGGTGAATGTCACCGTTGACGTTATGTCGGCAATTTCGTGTCTCGGCGTTCTAAATTTAGCTAGTTTCGTAGCTTCCCATCGATGTAAGGAGAGACCGGAAAATTGTAGTTTCATTTGTTTAATGTTTCCATACATAGTTTTATTTACTTTACATTCAGTAATACTGTTAAAGGCCACAGCGTGTGGGACAGGGCTTGTCAATCCATAAAAGATATAGTTTCGTCGGCGAATGTCACCGTTGACGTTATTTCGGCAATTTCGTGTCTCGGCGTTCTAAATTTAGCTTGTTTCGTAGTTTCACTTCGGTGTAAGGGGCGGCCAGGAAATCCAAATAGTAGTTTCATCTGTTTACCGTTTAATGTTTCCCTACATAGTTTTATTTCATACTTGGCTTGTACAGTCAGCATCAAAAGTAGCGGATCAAACAAGGTTTCAAAAGTAAGTTTCTGTAACAGCTTAACAAAATGTGGTGGTTCTATATGTAGAACAATTAAGACGGTAAATGATATACTTTTGAATGTAAATTTTAGAGATTTATCTATATTTGGTAAAGTTATCCGGAATATCAGATACTTTTGGCGCAGGTATATAGGTTGAATTATTTTTATATAATAATACAAGTAAAAATACTATCGTGCGCGGCGTGTTATTGTGAACCTTCTGGGAATGCATGAAGGTTCATATTGGGTTCATATAAAGGGTTAAAAAAAAGTGCATTTCAACATTCACTACCAAGAATAGGGTTAATGATCAGATTATTTTGTTGGCATAGAATATAAAAAAAAAAAACACGAAACCCAATTTCACTTCGAAATTTAAAAGCCCATACCAACTCGACTATGAAAATGACATACAGCAGCAAAAAGCTTATTTGGAGCATTGCGCCATTTTTTCGTGTTTTTACTGTTATTATAAGTTATACGAGTTGAAATTCTGCCAAACGTGTAAACAGTTCGTTCATTGTCGAGCCTACTGGCGTGGTATGAACAGAGGTAGTGTTCCAAACATGAACCTAGTCGAACGGTTAGGCGAGTCAGGGTAAGTTTTGCTCTCACCAGGGGACCTACCGCGAAAACCGAAATTCGCAAATTGCGGGGATCTTTCTCTTTTACTCCATAAAGGTAATTAGAGTGACGGAGAAAAATACCCGCAATTTGCCAACTTCGATTTTCGCGGTTATAACCCAGGACCATTTTGGTGCCGTGTCTAAGAAACAATGAAATATCCTGACATGCATAAACATTGGTTTAATAATCTATATATATTCCGTCGGTGGCAAACAAGCATACGGCCCGCCTGATGGCAAGCACTCTCCGTAGCCTATAGACGCCTGCAACTCCAGAGGTGTTACATGCGCCTTGCCAGCCCTAACACTCCGCACCCTCGTTGAGTTCTGGCAACCTTACTCACCGGCAGGAACACTATGAGTAGGGTCTAGTTTTATTTGGCTGCGGTTTTCTGTAAGGTACTTCTCCAGATGGGCTCTGCTCTAGTTCTGGAATGAAATCCGCTGTACTGTGCCCTACCACACAAAGCGAGATGACATTCACAGTGCTCATACCTCTCTTTTGGACGTAGTTTAAGGACATGCCCAAAGATGGAAGTGAATGAAGATAATGAAATATTGAGTAAACTCGTTTTCTGGGTGCTGGAAAAAAGTTGCAAATGTCAAATTAGGGTGTAAGTGCATCGATTCAATATACGATGGTATATTAAATCGATGAGTAAGTGGCTTCTATAAGTATTTCTTTTTTTTTTACTCGTATACTTGTATTTAGCTCCTGGTTAGGCTGAGCGTTGGACTTGGCGCGCGGTGCAATAAGCAGCACAGATAAAACAGGTGTCTGAAATATGGCCCGCATTGGCCTCCCCGCCCCTCGCTTGTACTGCAGCTGCGGCGGTGGCTAAAAGCTTGCTTTGTTCATTTACTCATGTACGTCATATGCGAACATAAGCGTTCGTATCATAGTTCATTTTTATATGCACTAGCTGTCATGTTATTTGTATGTAGACATTTTTGAAAGTTTCGCACATTAATTTATAATACCTCGTGTTTTTAAGCCGCTAGGCCACCAGCAAGCGCTGGTGGCCTAGCGGTAAGAGCGTGCGACTTGCAATCCGGAGGTCGCGGGTTCAAACCCCGGCTCGTACCAATGAGTTTTTCGGAACTTATGTACGAAATATCATTTGATATTTACCAGTCGCTTTTCGGTGAAGGAAAACATCGCGAGGAAACCGGACTAATCCCAACAAGGCCTAGTTTGCCCTCTGGGTTGGAAGGTCTGATGGCAGTCGCTTTCGTAAAAACTAGTGCCTACGCCAAATCTTGGGATTAGTTGTCAAGCGGACCCCAGGCTCCCATGAGCCGTGGCAAATGCCGGGACAACGCGAGGAAGAAGAAGACCTCGTGTTTTTAATACCTCGACGTTAGTAAGTAAAGCCTGACCAGTAATATATGATCACGCGCCATATTGCGGAATTTAATTGGAACTATTTCTTGGATATTAAACTGAACTGTCATCCTATACATAAGAATAACAGCTCCCTCTTGACAATTATCAATATGATCATATATTTCTGGTCGGGCTATAAATAAGTTGGTACAGAAAGACCTTCAGGATATGGGGATTTAATGAAAAAATAAGTTGTTGGTGACTACGAGAGATTACCGCCGGGAAATGTCAGTTTTTTTCATTCATTAAAAAATGTAACATAACATTTGACTATTAAAAACGCGGTTAAATGTATATTTTTTTGAACTAAGCCCAAAAAAAAAAGAGTTGAAGTAACCGTCACAGGGAACGCGAGAGGTTTTTTTAATACCACGTCGGTGGCAAACAAGTCCACGGCCCGCCTGATAGTAAGCAGTTACCGTAGCCTATGGATGCCTGCAACTCCAGAGGTGTTACATGCGCGTTGGTATAGGTATATAGATAGAGACAGGAAACGAATTTAGTCATTTAAGATCTCGAGAAATAAGGGGTCGCTATGATTAAAATTAATTTGTACAAAGACTAAAATGAAATTAACCAATCAAGAATTCTCAACCAACCCGTTTGCTGTGGTAGAAAATTAATATTTTATTGTAGTTAAAATTTTCGAATATTTCAGGCGTGTTTCAGCGATTCTAATGTTTTAATTGTATTGTTCCAGGTAATTATCCTACTAATTAGCAGACACGCTACCTTGTCTGGAATTGAGCTGATGAAACACTCACCGTGTTTATTAACGAATCATGTAAGGTTGCGTTTCCACCAGAGATGTGCGAGGTAGATGGTATGCGTAGCTGGTGTGTAGCGGGCTCTTTTCACATCTACCTCTGACAAACACCGCCAAGTGACTCATAGTTTTTTTACGTCCGTACCTCGCAACATATCTCTCGCAACACACCCCTCGCAACACATTCCTCGCACACACCCTCCACTTGTTTTGTATGTACAAAAACCTCGCTCCGCTGAGCTGTGTCCACTAGAACTGCGCCGAGCGAGGATAGGTAAATATATATTAGGGGACATCTTACACAGATCGACCTCGCCCTCTCCGATCGGAGACTGCTTACCATCAGGTGGGCCGTATGATTGTTTGCCACCGATGTAGTATAAAAAAAGAAGTCATTCAAGAAAGTGGACAGAAACCTGACATACACATATCGGGTATCTAAACCGGAAACTATTGGTTACTGCCATCGCCGGTTACTTTCAACTCTCAAGTGCACTCAAAGCGATAAAAACGGGTCAGTTTGTTTTGAAATTTCCCTTTGAAGTTACGTAATCATATTCATCAGATTATTGCAACTGTTAGCGTCAATAGGATGATTCACGATAGAACGGTCCGTGCCCGAGCCGAGCGGCCGAGGCTCTACACTTCGTTTTCAATGACGGGTGACAGGTGATCACGTGATGATTTTTTTAGAAAACAGAATTTACAAGTGCGACAGAGAGGCAACACGTCGAACGTGTTTCGCGGTAGGCCCTCTGACGTGTCGGGCGCCTCGGACTGGACGAGGACCGTTCTAGCGTGAGTCATCCTTAACTATCCTAAAAAATTGGAAGAAAAGCCGAAGTTGAATGCATCGTAATATAATAGAGAGCTTTTCAGTCGAGTACCGGTGTTACGCAATGAAGTTTTGAGTTGCCTAAGTAAGGTACCTACGAGATTGAAAAGCTTGATTATATCACTCTTCTTCTTCCTCGCGTTGTCCCGGCTTTTTGCCACGGCTCATGGGAGAGCCTGGGGTCCGCTTGACAACTAATCCCATGATTTGGCGTAGGCACTAGTTTTTACGGAAGCGACTGCCATCTGCCCTTCTAACCCAGAGGGTAAACTAGGCCTTGTTCGTATTAGTCCAGTTTCCTCACGATGTTTTCCTTCACCGAAAAGCGACGGTAAATATCAAATGATATTTTGTACACAAGTTCCGAAAAACTCATTGGTACGAGCCGGGGTTTGAACCCGCGACCTCCGGATTGCAAGTCGCACGCTCTTACCGCTAGGCCACCAGCGCTTGATTATATCACTATTGTATACAATACTTTTTCTACGAGTCATCTAAAATGATACTTACTATAAAACCTAAATAATGAAAATTGATAAGTATCTCAGTAGACAAAAATGTAGTACGAAAGACATAAACGCGCAACTATTGCCCGTTTATGTCTTTTCTATGGGAGCTCGGTGGCACGTGTTTGGTCAAATTCTTTATAGTTGACTACAGCGTATCGAAATGAATATTTATAGTTGAGTCGGGAGCAATGGGAGCCCATACATGAAAAGTACGCAATTATAGTAAGGTATACGAAATCGTAATTCAACCATTACAATCATTGAGTAGAAAAAATCTTTTATTACATTAATTTGTAAATATAAGTAAGTACTTCCTTGTCGTTAATATTTCGGACATTATTACAAAAATGTAGATTTAATAATATCTAGCCTTCAGATCATTAACTAAAAAAATGCAATTCACAATAAAACTAAACATATGACATAACAAACAGGTAAAATCACATAAAATTATCATGTGTTATTATGGGGATGACGAGTTTCACGTAAATGTTTATTAACATTAGACGCGCTTTATTAGTTCTTTTTTTTTTTGAGAAGTAGGTTTTTTTTTTTTTTTATTAATTCTCAACAATAATTATTGTGTCGAACATAATTACTTAATGATTAAAATTATCTACATTATATTAAAAATTAAAATAAATATTGAACATAATTATAAATAATTACAATTACAAAGTCAACTTCAAAGGTACACTTCCAATTTAACAATCACTTACTAGAAATTACAACTGAAAATCTCAAGTCAAATCAAATGTTAGTCTACTTAAAAATAACTGAATAAATTCCTATTACAATAATATAAAACATTAACAATTGCTTTTAGTAATGTAGACAAGTGTCTTAGAAAAAAAAAACACTAGCATTGATCGTCTGATGAGAAATCTGCTATAGAGTAGTAGGATTTTCTCAAAAGATACTGTTTGAGCCTTGCATTAAACAATTTGCTATTTAAAATAGATTTCATTTCGATTGGTAACTTGTTAAACAGAAAGACTGACTGATAGCTAGCGGCATGCTTCATGATACTAAGACGTGGGACAAAGTTGCATTTCAAATCCTTCCGTCTAGTCGACAGCCTGATTTCCCTGTCTGTAATGCTCTCATATTTATTTAAATGCTTAATTAAATCTGTTAGGAGTACGAGGATATAAAGCGACGGCACAGTGAGGATATTAAGCTTTATAAAATGTTCTCTACAGGTACAGATCAAATCATTATTTATGAGCGCGGCCGGCAAAACTTCCCACTGTCGCTTGCTATAAGCGAGATTTGCTTGTATCATTATAGGAATAACGTGTCAAGGTATCCTGGCAAGCAACAAAGTCGGACGTTTTCACACATTGACCGTTACGTTTCTTGACTGAAGCTGAGGAGATAAGTCGCCAACGGAGGTCACTCTTCGTTTAAGTCACTCGTCATCATCATCATATCAGCCTTTTATCGCCCACTGCTGAGCATAGGACTCTCTTCTAGTACGCCACTTATCCCGGTCCCGAGCCAATCTCATCTAGAAGTGACCGGCAGTCTTCCGAATGTCGTCCACCCAACGAGCCAACGGACGCCAGGCACTCCTTTCGTCTGAAAGCGGCCACCATTCCGTTAGCATTTTGGCCCACCTGCCATCACTCTGCCTGGCAACATGTCCCGCCCAGCTCCATTTTAATTTGGTAATGACGTGTCCGACGTCTTGCACCTTGGTGCGACGTCGGATCTCGACATTCCTCACTCGGTCTTGAAGTTTGTTGCCGAGCATGGCTCGAATTTTATGCACAGTCTCCTTAGTGAGCGTCCATGTCTCGGCACCGTAGGTCATGGTGGGCAGGACACATTGGTTAAAGTCACTCGTATGCCGTTGCAAGCAGACTCAGTGCATTTACTGTAATAGCAAAATCGTTAAAATACGGTAAATTTTGTAGGATGACTTAAAACGTAACAGTAAGCATACAGCTGTGTCACGCTGTTCGAATACTAAAGCTGATATTCCTAATGCTTCGCGATCGTGTGCTTCACGTAGCCAATATAATAGTGAAACCCTACCGTACACCTACACCGTGGGCTGGAGTAACCCGACAGATTTTAACCACGCATTTCTCCCGGCCTAGCCAACGCGACAATCGGTATCGCTACGACAACGAAACGCTTTGTATGTCTATTCCATATTAGTGCGACAGTGACAGTTGCGTGTTGCATGTTGGCTATGCGGCCTGACGTCATAAGAAGCAAACAATGTTATATGAGTTCTGGTCAAAAGAAAAGAACAAAAAAAATCGTTTTCTGCATACGTCACGTTATTTCTTCTTACATCTTGATGAAAAAAAAAAACATTACAAGGAACTAGTAAAGTATTTTTTTATTTACTGATCAAAATTTCGGGTTTCCTTTAAAACTTTAATGTCTGTCAGTAGGTATGTCTAAACCATGTCACATAGTAGCAGCGTCGCAGCCAAAAAGGCGTTTTTCATTATGTTATTACAGAAACAAATGTTCATTATCTCTAAAACAAGACTGATTTCAGCAAACTTTGTATGACATTTTAGCCTCTAAATGCGGTCAATACACCTGTAAAATCCGTCGGGTTACTCTAGCCCGCGCCCACGGTGTAGAAGTGGTTCAAATATCATGTCATTACAGACTTAAAAAACTGATCTTTTTAATTAAACGACGTAAATGCGAAGATACGCTCTTTTGCTTGCATCGCTTTTTGTACCCTATCTTCATAGGGTACCTTCGTACGGAACCCTTTATTATGCGTGGTCCGACACGCACTTGGCCGGTTTTTATTTACGTACAACGTCATAGACAAGTTAAAAACGTTTTCTACGTGAGGCGAAGGCTCTTCAGCTATGCGAATCGGGCCAGTGGCTGTGACTCCAATTTCTCGGCGCCTACGCACCCAACCGCGACGGGATGCATACTAACTTACTCCTTTCCCACACACTCCATTGTTCCCGAAGCCATTGAGTTAACAATCGATATTAATTTGTATCATACTTCAAGGTAGTAAGGTCGAATATCCTTTGACCTCTGACGCATCTATCCCACCAGATTTAGAGATGGGTTCATGTCGAAATACCTGGGAAAATTTACAAGATATAAACTATTATTTTGTTGGGAAATTTTTCGAAGAGACGTTGAATTTTAATTGGGTTTCTTATAATTTTTAATTACCCGTTTGCTTCCTAGAGGAGACCGGAGCGTGTTCTAGCATGCATAGGTCATGGGTACTTATATACACTAGTTAGGGTTCTCTAGTCAACTGGGAACCCTTATAGTTTCGCCATGTCCGTCTGTCTGTGCGTCCGCGGCTTTGCCGTGATCGTTAGAAAGCTGCAATTTGGCATGGATACAATAAAACATGCATGGCGACAGTAAAAAAAAAAGAAACTTGAAAAAAAAAAAACATTTTGTAGGGGAGATACACTTATCTCCCCTACAAAATGGATTTTTTTTGCTTTAACCCAATGGTATGGGATATCGCTGGCTAGGTCTTTCAAAACAAATAAGGGTCCTCAACGTCAACCATTTTTGATAAAGTGAATATTTTCGGAAATAATCCCACCAAAAGAAAAAAAATTGGTTGAAAAAATATGAAAAAACAAAATCGAGAAACAAGAGTTTATTTAATACTTTCAATGAAAACTATAGCGAACATGATCGGTCAAACCGCTTTTGAGTAATTGCAATAGTTATTTACGATACAAGTGCGAAAAACTGGAAATTCGTAACGATAAATTAAAACACGACCGAAGGGAGTGTTTTAAATCGACACGATTTGCAAATTACCTATTCGCACACGTATCGTACAACGTTTTACAGTACATATGACCCTTTAAATTTTCGACATAGTTACATAATCTGCTAATTTACGCACTAGTGCGGAAAAGTAGCACCATATGTACTGTAAAAAGTCTTTTCTTCTTAGTAAAAAGACGTAGGGTCAACGTCAAAGATATGTTTACATTTTTCGCCTTATCGCGAAGGAGTACGGTATCTTTGACATCGACTGTACAAAACGCTGCGAAGCTACTCCTAATTTATTTAATTAATTTAATTTTATTTATTTATTTCAAAAGACAACAATATGGTCCATAATGGTTGGTAACATTTAAGGTTTAAAACTAAGTGTTAGTAGAACAAATATTTTAGTGTACATGATACTTACTATATAATAGTCCCCGTTTAGCCTATTCTGACAGAATGGTGACTACGAAACCCTACACTGAGCGTGGCCCGACTTGCTCTTAGCCGATTTTTTTAAAGATTCCTTATCAATCTATCAATCTTTTGGAAGTACAGACTAGAGTTTTTACAATTTCCTAAAGAGTAGTGAATTTGACTGGTTAGTACTGTTAAAATGTTAGCACTCCAAGCCAAGGACCCGAGCACCTATAAACGATATCGGGCTAGCGGAGTGCGTACGCAGGCTCTAGCGGGGTCAACGCCCCGGACCGGTTAAGCGTAAGCCCACGATAACGAGTGCCAGTACCACGGTTACTGGTGTTATGCAGTGATGCTGTGATGAATTCGGGTTACGGTCAAAATAAATGATAACAGAATAAGTATCCTCCTAAAATAACCCTATGGAAAATAGGAATTAATGGTTTTGACGACCGATCTGGTCTAATGGGTAATGATTCTGCCTATGAAGCCGATGCTCCTGGGTTCAAATCCTGGTAAGGGCATTTATTCGTGTGATGAGCACGGATATTTGTTCCTGAGTCATGGCCGTCATGGGTGTTTTCTATTTATAAATATTTATTTATTAAGTATATTATATCGTTGTCTAAGTACCTATACCCTCAACACAAGCCTTATTGAGCTTACTGTGGGACTTAGTCAATTTGGGTAATAATGTCGTTTAATATTTATTTATATATGCTACATAATGCCAAATTACTCAAATTAGGTACAGTTCTTTACACTACTTTAGAGGCAGACCAAGCTAAGTTGGCAGCGATTTTAATAGCCCAGCCTGTGCGCGTTAAGTAAACGTTATAATTTTATAGAAGTTTGACGTTTAAAATAACACTTGCACTATGCAGGCTGCCAAAATCTCTGCCAACATATCTTGGTCTGACGCTATCGACACACATATTCCAAGCTCCCTATGATATGTACAGGAACCGTGTGTTATGATTATGACCGCCATATTGGACCTCAGAAAAGATACAACTCAAGGAAAAACAATTGATTAAAGATGACAGACGGCCTCATCGCTAGAGAGCGATTTCTCCCAGACACCAGCCACAGGATTATGGGTTACATGTGAGTATTATGTGTGGTGATGGGGCAACTGTGCGGCAGTACGTAAGCGAATTTGCAGCAGTAAGTTTGTGGTGGGTACTAACGACTATATTTACTATTGTGACTTGTGAACAATGTCCGTCTTTTACCCTAGAAGTACTAGTGGCGAATTTAGGGTATGTATTGCCAACCAAATGGGTTAGTTGATTGTCGAATGAGAATAGCGGAGGGGGAATAACAAGGAGCGAAAAGTTTCTTTTTTTCGAAAATTTGTATATTTAGGAAATATTCAAATTATTTATCATTTAGGCATATGTGTTTACTATTTATTAAATAAAAGCATTTTTATTATTGCCATATCCGTCTTTGATGAGTAAGTGTTCAACGTACAATGTGTGTACGTGTATGTGACACAAAGTTTTGGATATCTCACAACTTTTGTAGTTTTGTGATAATTTTCTGGTAACAGAGTGTAAATTATCCTAGTAAAATGCGGATATGGCACAACTTTTTTAAAAAATATTTTCTTTTAAACCGTGTATTTATTTAAACCGTTTTAGGAAACATTAAAAAACGATTTCATTCAAAAATGGATATGGCACAAACGTATTCTCAGCCGTCTTTATGGCCTAAATCGAAAACTTAAACTTGACATTGGCTCTGCCTACAGTTCACGCACGCTTCCTACATATCGATGTACATATATAGATGTACTCATAACTTCATAAGTTCCAGCTTTGTTTGTGTAGAGTGTAGGCCTATTTCACAGCTTCACACTCAAATAATAACCTCGTGTTACATAGAATTGTACATTTGATGAGATTGATAGAGCGGAAGTTGCACTATTATGAGATGGCCGAGCGTGGGCGTAACTTTTAACTTGAGCACAGGTTGCAAATGTTATTGGCAAATTGCATTGTGGCAAATGATATCATACAGTGTTGGCTGTATGTAACTGCAATTGACCATTAACCATTACAAATTGAATCTGTAATGGATAATGGTCAATTGCAATTAACGGCCAACACTGATATCGTATTGGAGCGCTGGTGGCCTAGCGGTAAGAGCGTGTGACTTGCAATCCGGAAGTCGCGGGTTCAAACCGTACCAATGAGTTTTTCGGAACTTATGTACGAAATATCATTTGATATTTACCAGTCGCTTTTCGGTGAAGGAAAACATCGTGAGGAAACCGGACTAATCCCAACAAGTTTTACCCTCTGGGTTGGAAGGTCAGTTGGCAGTCGCTTTCGTAAAAACTAGTGCCTACGCCAAATCTTGGGATTAGTTGTCAAAGCGGACCCCAGGCTCCCTTGAGCCGTGGCAATATGCCGGGACAACGCTAGGATGAAAAGACTGATATCGTATTAGTTGCGCGTGCATTTGGCTCGGGCTTGTATTGAATCGAGCGAGACGCAGGGCAGTCAACGTCATTTAGATATACCTAACTTAAGAATTATTACCATATGAACATAATACGATTTAATTTACGTATTTTTATTTAGTTTTTAGTGAAGTGACTCGCGCTACATGTTTCGGAGAGTCTGTCTCCATTTTCAAACACTAACGGTGCGGAACTGTATCTAATAATTCGTGAGTTAAACTGGATTATTTGCTTAAGTTAGAATGACTAACGACAGTTTAAATTCAATCATTTATATACCATTTACATGTCACAATGTAGGTCTCCGATGCTATACAAGTTTGACGTAAATTCTGCCGTTTACATACGAGCTGAAGGATTTTGCGAGCTGAGAAAGCGGTTTCGATGATCTGGCCAATTCGAACGTGCACTGACAAACCGACATCAAATCGATATTAGAATGATATTGGAATCATATCATTTTGCTGGCAAATTTTACAAATTAACATGGCGCATTCTTGGCATCACGTTATTGAAAATGTGAAAGCACAAAATCGATATAAGCAACCACATCATTTTCTTGAGTCAAATTGGGCGTCAATGTATATGAAAATACGAAATATACACTCAAAAACATTACTCAATTTTTTTAGCTGAGTCGAGTAACGAATTATTTATGTTAATTACTTTTACAATATATCTTCGTCTGCTCGCAAAAAAATAAAAAATATTCTTTTCATTTTAACATTTCATGCTACCCAGATATGTCAGGCTAAAAGGAATTGTGTTTAAAACGGCCAACACAATAGCATTTTATTACTTAAGCGCTCCAGTTTACTGTTTAAGTGTGCGATATGTTTTCCATTGTTTAATGTGGGGCGTTAGCGAGGATGCCCTGCTTTCAAGCTTACTTTGAGAAAAACCAGATAACTATTTAAACTGGAACGTAACCAATGTGATCATTAACATTATAGTAACCATTAGTAGTAGTTAAAGCAAGAAATATTACTTTGCTAATCCGCGAGAAAATAACGTGTTAGTCAATTAGTGCTAACCCGTTATACTTACTTGCGTATTTTTACATGCAATTAATGTTCCCACCGCAAAAATAAATACGCAAATAAAATATAACAACCCACCACCAAAAGTACAAAACTCGACACGTTTTCGCCTCTCTACGAGGCATCCTCAGGACATGCTGGAGATGTTGACGGTCTGACACCGTCTATTCTAGGGTGTCAGACCGTCACTGACTAGTCAGTTGCCGGGTGATTTGAATATTTATTTGCGTAATTATTTTGGGAACACTAATTGCATGTAAAATACGCAAGTAAGTATAACGGGTTAGCACTGATTGACTAACACGTTATTTTCTCGCGGATTAGCAAAGTAATATTTCTTGCTTTAATTAGCATGGATTTCCGCAAAGTAACGCCTGATTCTATTTATTATTATTAGTAGTAGTATTAATAGTAAATAGAATAGAATAAAATTATTTTATTCGTAAACACAAACAAGACAAATTACATAATATAACAAAAACATACTTATAGAAAGTATAAAGTGCCACGAAATGGCCTCATCTCAGCATGTTGCTGGTGGCTTCCAGCGCTGATACTCCGATGAGACCATCAAGTGAGAGAAACATGTTAGACCTTTGTCCAGGAGTGGACGTCTTTCGGCTGAAATGATGATGTGTTAAGATTTAGAGACTCCTGCAAGCATGACAGGGAATTGCTTTGACATCGGTACGGGCGGCTTGGAAGAACGTGCTTCATTGAGACCCAAGTGGCGTGGAGACCTATGCGTACACTGGAAAATATGATCTATCGAGCACACATTAAAGTGATTTTCATTAAGATTATACAATATCAACAATTTTTTGAAAAACAGTAAATAATAGTACATTTTGAAGCGAGGGGTGTAAGTGAAATTTTGGATACTAGGGTGGTAATTCCCGACAGCCGCAGGCTGGAGGGGATTAAAGACCCGAGTTTGCAATATTCTTACCCCCGGAGATACACACAATGTTTTTCATCACACTTGCGAATAAAAAACTAAATTTTGAGCATGATGAGCCAATGTGAATACCAATCAAAAAGTAGCTAAATTGTATCCCTACTTGTAATTTGCTATATTGAAAATTCACAAATTGAACCGTAAACTTGTAACCGTCCGTTTCGGTTACAGTTTACGGGTTACCCTAAAAATGAACAGTCATAGGTAGACGACTGTTGATTTTTATATGGGGTAAATGTCATGTAAAATATTTGTAGACATTTTTTGGAAATTTAGCAAATTAATTTATTAAGCAAATAATTCTTAAATACGGTGACATATCAAACATTCGTCCGCCATTTCTTGGCAGGTGAGGCATCGAAGGCACAGACCTATTACGGTATTCAGCCACGATTGAAAATTATGTATAAAATATTTTAAACGGCTGTTAAATCAATCAAATTAAGTAAATCATTTTATACATAAACAAAAATATTATATTATAAATGTCAGTATTTTAAAAGTAAAACTCATTTATGCTACTTGGTTTGCATGAATACATGACATTATTAAAGAAAAAAGCTATAACTCCCCAGGGAGTTGTAGCTTTTTTTCACAATCCATAACTCCCGCGGGAACAAAATAGGCCTTTTTCCTTCAGCACATCTGCATGAAATCAAGATCTTTTCCGAACAAGTATGATGAAAAATACAAAACAGTAACGTTAACTGTTTACTGTAACATTTCTAAGTATTGAAAAAACGATAAAAACTCATTACATTTTAGCTACTCAAAACAGTAAAATTTACTGTCATTTCTGAACAGAAAATTTACTGTTTTGTTCGATAGGTTCATATGGAACTGTTTAAAGCATTAAACGTTAATGCAATTTCAATTGTTTTATATAGTTTTTGCTCAGTGTGGAAGTGAAGAAGCACGACGAAGTGTGGCTGGAAAACTTAAGGCATATACGGCACAGCCGTCACAAGGCTGGTAGCCTGGTCTCATATTTAGAGGCTCAACAAACACATACATGCGACTTATGCGGCAAGTGCCGTGCAGTTAGCGGATATGCATATTTATAGTTATACTGGCTGTCTCAACCGCTCTTGACCGCTGTGTGCTACATAATATCCGTCAGCGAGGCATGATGAGCCAATGTGAATACCAATCAAAAAGTAGCTAAATTGTATCCCTACTTGTAATTTGCTATATTGAAAATTCACAAATTGAACCGTAAACTTGTAACCGTCCGTTTCGGTTACAGTTTACGGGTTACCCTAAAAATGAACAGTCATAGGTAGACGACTGTTGATTTTTATATGGGGTAAATGTCATGTAAAATATTTGTAGACATTTTTTGGAAATTTAGCAAATTAATTTATTTAGAAATATAATTTAAGTAATAAAAATACAGTAAAAACATATTTCTTTAATTATTTTTTACAATAAATCCAATTCGACGCGAGCCCCCCTGCCAACAAGTGTATATGTAGGGGTCAGTTATCTCTACAGCTTCTGTGAGTACATATGGCTACAGCAAACGACCTACATAGTAGGTACCTACGTGTATATGTACACTGTAAAGTTTACTGTTTAAGTGTGCGATATGTTTTCCATTGTTTAATGCGGGTTATGAGCGTGAAGCCTGAAAGTAGGGCATCCCGCTTACAGGCTTACTTTGAGAAAAACCAGATAGCTTTATTTACACCAGGATTGAGGCAGAAAAATAATCATGCCTTCGTGATAGTAAACAGTTACCGCGCTGGGTGTTTGGGGAGAAGTGAAAACGAATAAGGTTTGCGCTTTTTATTTTTAAATAACTCCAAAACTACTGCACTCGACTCGTGCACTATTAGTGCTTGAAGATGGACACCTATATGCTACCACCAGGTTGACTCTGACATATTCGTTAACGTGTGCGTAACTTATTTTCTATGTAGAGATGTATAGAAAGCAGAGACTGAATAACCTCTTCCCCGATAAAAACCTTCGTCCCTTTAAGACGGCTAACCCAAAAAAGACCAGTTTGAACTGTTAGCCTATCCCTGTCCAAAAAATCTAACCAAATAGCCCCTTTATAAGGGACACCCTAACAATTTAGCGCACTTTATAAAAAAAATCCTTATTGTTTTTGCCAACTTTTGTAACTGGCCAGTGTTACTATAAATTTCGGACGACATAATCCATATTTTGTTAGTTACAAATATACTGAAATTACTATGTTAGTACCTAAACTAAGATGTTGTATTGATTGACATTATGAAACCTTTTACAATTTCTAGTAAAATAGACACTGTCAATTCCGAGAACATCATATAGTATAGTAGACAATCGCTCGCTGTCGGATGCGAAGTAATGTGTGCCTTATGAACAAGGTAAACGGTTTAAATTAGCACGCTTAAGCACACAGATTACCTCTTTATAAGGCTAACCATTATAAGCAATATGCTTGTGTTAGTTGGGCGGATGATAAGGACTTTGTAAAGGTATTGGGATACCTCTTAATCATAAGGGTTAGCGCTTAGATATGAGCTTTAAAAGCAAAATGAAAGGGTTTGTCGAGCAAAGGACATGGTATGTTGAATTAAGCCTTATGCAAAATCCATACAAAACCCTTTATAAGGGATAGTGAGCCGGTCCCTGATAGAAAGTAAGTTACGTAGACGTTAGCGTCGTTAGCGAATAATTGTCAGTGTGACACTGTTAAGGCAGTCGTGATAAGGTTACTAATATCCCGCGGCCTATCAATTTCCAAACGCTTCTAGTTCTCATGGATCCTACCATCACTGGAATTCTTCTTAAACACATACAAGAAAATAATATAAAACTTTAACAGCTCTACATTTTCTAGTAAAATCATCTTATCTTATGTCTATTGTCCATTTCTTATATCTCCTTATGTTGGTATGCCTTCTAATTGTCAAAACTGTCACCTTTCCCGCTCTTTTTCTAATAAACTGTACATGTCCTGTGTTGTCTGTGATGTCCATAACAATAAACGTTTTTTGTTTAAGGTACCTACCATAAGTCCTTTTACCAAACCAAAATTTATCATACACCGAACATGCTTATCGTGCGTGGTACGTCTTGAAACGTCGTCATTGGCAAAATCCCTCCTGCCAAAACACAAGAGGGGAAAGCCAGGAAAAAAAAACGTGAGTTAAACTTAGCTTAATGTTATTATGGCTCACGAGTGTTTAAATTCAAAAACTATTTATCTTAAAAAACGTGTACCGAACAAATTTCAACTCAATCGGTCCGGTACTTTCGGCTCAAATTTGCTGTGACAGACGAACGGATAGATGGACAGACACAGAGAATAATCCTATTAGGGTTCCGCTTCCTTTTTCCGTCTGAAATACGACATCGTGAAAAAGTAAAAAAATGGTGTGACGGTAGCAAATCAGAGCGTGAGCATGACTCGCACTTTTTCCTTAATTCTGCAGTATTTATAACTCCTAATGATCGTTTCACTTCCACACCCACCACCGGTAGTCGTACCATAATAGTGACATTGAAAGGTTTTTACGAGTATTTGATAACCGACCATAATACGTAGGCGGCCAGCATTTACATAAATTATTACAAAGCAATTTGGGTCAAGGTCGTATGACGCCATTTTTACCCGACTACGGCGAAAACGAGGTGGGTGTGTATGTTTGTGTCCATATAAAGTGTGTCGTAGCGTCGATACTAATGAGTTCATTTTGATGAATGTAGTTTCATTCATTTCATTTGATGGTGATTAATCGTAAATTTAGTGCTCTGATTTAGGAACAGACGACGTCAAAGATATGTTTACATTTTTAGGACATAAGTAGTCGGAGTAGAGTGCAGAAGTGTAAACATACACTGTGGGCCCATATAACCCGACAGATTTTTTACCGCGCATTCCTGAGGTCACAAATAGTAAAAAATGTTATATGACTTTTGTTCAAATTCAGCAAAAAAATTTTTTGGGTGTGGGTTGTGTTTTCTGCACACGACACGTTATTTCTTTGTTGAAAAATTGCAAGGAATAAGTCATTTGTTTTTAATTTACAGATACATTTTACGAGTTTCCTTTGAAACTTTAATGTCTGTTAGTAGGTATGTCTAAACCATGATATGATATGATATGATATTTATTGGTAAATATTTACATTTACAAGTCCTTTTATATACAATTATCTTGTGATAGATTTTACATTGTTTTACTTACTATACTCATGTATTAAAAATATTACAATATTACAATACAATACAACGAGATATTAATATACTCCTATATAGTTTAGTAGGTACACGATTGAGCCAATGACCCGTGGCCATCGAAAAACTCGTCAATGGTATAGCAAGCCATTTCTAGTAGTACAGCTTTTAGTTTGCGGAGAGTCACATAGTGGCAACGTTGCAGCCAAAAAGGCGTTTTACACTGGTCACATATTCACAATAATTGTCATTATCTCTAAAACAAGACCAATTTGAGAAAAATCTTTATGACATTTTAGTCTCTAAAGGCGATCAAGAATACACCTTTTAAATCTGTCGAGTTATATGGGCCCACGGTGTATATTTGATATTTGACGTCGACTGAACAAGCGTGGCGGCATAGTAACATTTTACTCGAAAACTAAAGCTTTGAATACCTCGACTTTTCAAGAAATTATATGTGCTACCCGCTATTCTCTTAAATATGTCGTAAGAGTCACCTGTTGAAGAGAAAATACCCCTTCTCTGATTTGAGGATTTTAGGTAAATCTCCGTCGCTATGATGGCTCCTAAAATTGTGCTATAATAACAACTCTAAGCGAAAAACCCTAGGCGTAAAAATCCAAGAATTCGAGGTTTAATTCTCGATATTTCTCTCCTCCAAAACTAACGAAAACATTTTATAAACTTCACGCAAACTTTGCGCCTGTTTGCCATCGACGTAGTATAATAAAATAGATTACCATTTAACGTTGACATTTATATAAAACCTTCATCAATCTCTGTAGTTAATTTCCAAATAACAAATAAGAAATTGTGTAATCCCTGCCCTTAGCCTTGTAAGGTAGCTTTATGGCTGGGATATCCTTGGCCGAATATTTATCCATTCATAGACTTTGTGTTTGTATCTTTAGTCTCCGCTCAATTTAAATTTTACACGACTCGTAAAAACACGTGCCGAGGTATTTTAAGCTTTATTAGGCCTAAGGGCCCGATCCGAAGAATGATTGAGAGATGCTTAAGATCTTGGAAAGAGATTGAAAAGATCGATAACTAAACGATATGTCAAAATTGACGTTTATTTCGATTCTGCTGTGATCTCAATAAGATCTATTTACGATATTTCTAACGTCAAAGTGACATTGGTTACCCGAATCGTGTTGCTTCTGTCAATTATACGACATACAAACGATGTCTAATTGAGAACTTATATCTAAACCAGAACTTATCGTTATCTTATCTTTTCCATATTTCATTCTTCGAATAGGGCACGTTAGAGCGTTCTCACATTGTCAGATACGATATCGGATGTAGGATCTTGGGCTATAACCGTGAAAATTGAAGTTACTCAATTGCGGTCTTTTTTCCTGTCACTGTAATTACGTCTAGTGAGAGAAAGATTCCCGCAATTTACGAATTTCCCCTGTATATACGCGGGTATTCAGGCCGCGGGCGTGCCATCTTTAGCGGTCATGAACTATCAAACAAACAATATGCATACAGATACGCATACAAACAAATATAATCTTTATATAATATAATTTGACGACCGGTTTGGCCTAGTAGGTAGTGACCCTGCCTACGAAGCTGATGGTCCCGGGTTCAAATCCTGGTAAGGGCATTTATTCGTGTGATGAGCATGGATATTTGTTCCTGAGTCATGGGTGTTTTCTATGTATTTAAGTATTTATACATATTTATATATTATATATATCGTTGTCTAAAGTACCCTCAACACAAGCCTTATTGAGCTTACTGTGGGACTTAGTCAATTTGTGTAATAATGTCCTATCATATTTATTTTATTTATTTATTTATAATCGGGCCGACAGCTGACGGGGGCTTCGGCATGGCTAAAAGTATCAGAAGCGCCGCATCGATATCGGATGTCGGAAGGCGCCTATGAGAAAAACTGCTGCAGGAGAGTGCCGCATGGCATTAAGTGCGCCTTTTTGCGTTATCTTTCGTTTCTCAGTATAAATGATTTCGTCAGGTGACAAGCAAAACTCACTAATTACTAAACAATAATTAAATAATAAAAATCAACCTTATTTCAGTACTAATATGGTTCATTATGGCCATGGACTTGTGGTGGTAATCAGTGAGTTTTGTATAAATAAAAGAAAAACACATTTTACTTTTATCCGATATCGGACCGTGCAATGTGAGAACGCTCTTAGGAAAGACAGATATTGATTTAGCACATACAGTTGTTTCAGGGGGTGAGGGGGGGGGGGGGTCGTAGGCAGTAAAACGGCAACCAAACCTCGGGCCGTGAATATTTGATGAAGGAATCTCGTGGATTCAGACATGGATACGGTGAGCAATGTCACACAAATTGTATAGTTGCCTATTACTTGGGGTGTGGATCCGATTGTGTAACAGATGGGAAGGTTACGATAATCTGGATTACAATAGGTTATCTAATAAGGAAATGACAAATCGAGAATACAGGATAACTTCAATGTCGGATAGTAAGGTAGAAGTACTAGTGCTCGACGCTGCACTAGTAACCGACATGGGCACTTTATTTCATGGAAATATAGGTTAAATTTGAACAACGAAGATTATTCTGTATTCGAACTTAATCCTTGTCACTTTGACATAAAGTGCCCATGTCGAGTACTAATGCAGCGTCGAGCACTAGTACTTCTACCTTATGAGAAAGTTTCAAGATTGTTTTAAAGAATGTAAACGGGAAGAATGTGCAATATAATATCAGTTCATTACTACTGAAGCTACTCACCAAATTTCACGAAAATCGGTTAAGAATTGCGACCTGCTGAGAAGAACATCCGGAAATACGAAAGCAGTTTGCCCGAGTCAAAACGTAGACCTTCGCTTACGCTTCGGTCAATTAAAAATAGGTAGACATAGACATCAGTCATGATATGTCGTGAGCGGAGAGCCTCAAGCTACCAAATAAACAAAAAAAAAAGAAAAGTAAGTTGCTCAAAAATCAACAACAAAGTGCGAATGATGGACCATTATCTTATATAAAAGTTATAATTATATAAGAAAACTGGAGAAAGCTAATAGTAGTATGCCTCTTCTAGAATTGATAGTTAGGAAAAGAAAGATGGAAAGATAGAGGCTTCCATCTATAGCGTTTTAATGTTGGGGTTTTCGAGATTTGCTTACCTCGGAGCATTGAAGACGAAACATTTCTATATCTGCCTCTCTATTACTCGAATGTACAAGAGCGAAAAAGAGGTAGACAACAAAATTTCTATTTTCAGCGTTCGCGGAAGGCTCTCAGGTCGTTTTTCCTCAGTCGAGTCACTTTCATTATATAATGAGCTGAGGTGTAGGGGAGATAGACTCGACGTCGTGACTGATGGCGGGCGTCGAGCGGGAAATTAATATTTCACTCGCAAAAGGATACAAAATGGCGTTGCGTATGTCAACCGTTTTTGAATATCTTACTGCTTATGTAGGTACCTACTACACATTGCAAATTGAGTAATCAATCTACTCGCGTTGGCCCAAATACCTAAAAATTGCTCGAGCGTGGGATACCTGCGGTCACTATGCCTGTCCCGTTCTAACAAGTCCGTAAGTGCGAATGTGACAGGCATAGTGACAAGTGATAAAAATATAACCATGCTGCCACTGCTGGTCTATGTCTAAATTATAACAGTGGTTTCGCGCAAGACAGTAAATAAGTTAATGTGAAAGAAGTCAGACATAATTATTACTAAACAATTTACGTAGGGCCCATTTCTCGAAAGGTATTAGACTAATAAATAATACTTATTGGTCCACGAACTGAGCCCCATTTCTCGAACGATATTAGTCTAATATTATTAGTGTGTTACCATGGTAACCCATGCGATTTGACAGTTCGTGGACTAATAATATTAATCAAATACCGTTCGAGAAATGGGCCTCTGTCAAATCGTATGGGTTACCATGGCAACACAGTAATAATATTAGCCTTATACGTTCGAGAAATGGGCCCCTGATGTGGAATAAGTCTGTATTTTTTACAGCATTATAAAAAATCAAATCAAATAATTAAATAACATTAATTTTCAGGCAACTACATACCTTACAAACTAACATGCATACAATAATAAAAATCTTAAACGCTAAAAATCTTTGAGCGACGCAGTTTTCTGTGCATCGACTGTTCGGGTGCAGCATTCGGCAGATTCCCACGGAACCGCCGAAACACCACCATTTCTTGCAGAATAGTTGATAATACTAGTGGCTCTGTGAACTGTAGACCTTCGTTCTTCGTCATTCCTTAATTCGTTGACGCTTAACTCCTTTATACCAACTTCCGCATTTTAAAAAATCCGAAAAATAGAACGACTTTTATTCGCATAGAATCTTGTCATAAGATTTTAACGAGAATCGATTAATAATTGCTACCTGTAGAGAACATTCGGCCATACGAAAGCAAAATGCCCGAGTTAAACCGTTTTACCTTCGTTGAGGCTTCGGTCAATAACTTCAACAGGTTTATTTTTCAAATATTCGTTGATGTGAACCAATCAGACAACCATAAGGTGTTCAACCTTTAAGACGGTTATAATTATCACACTGGCGCCGGATCCGCTTGCCCCAGTCGGAACACTGTCTCAGCAAAAATTCTACTTAATATACACGGTGCCCGCAGTGCCGGATTAACCATTAAGCAAAATAAGCACTTGCTTAGGGCACCACATCTAGGGGGGCACCAAAATCGTAGGAAAAAAAAAACGCACAGGCTGCATCAGCATCGCAGTCGTAGACGGTGCCCGTGAGCATTGCTAGAGATTTTAACAGTATATTCCTGATCATATTTAAAGACTAAAATGCCGTATAAACTTTTTTGGTATTCGACTAATTTCAGAGTTAAAGCCACTTAAAAAAAAAACATCGTTTTATCGTTACTTAGTGAAAAACGTCTTTTTGATGGCGATGTTGCCACTATGGGACCTAGTTCAAATATCCTTACTGATAGATGTATTAGTTCAAAATATTTTTGACTTACTTTTACTTTTATGTACAAATACATAAATAAATAAACAATATTTTTTTTGTGAAGTTGACCTAAGGCGTGATTAAAATCTCTGGTGTTCCTCGTGGGCACCTTGTATAATTTAAATGCGAAAGTTACTCTATTTCTTACCGATGAAATCGCTAAACTAATTTAGATAAAATTTTGTTATTAACAAATGTGTCACCGTTTGAGGAGTACAATCTATGTTTTTATTATTTGTCCCCACTCGGTGGGAATAAAGAGGTAATTCTATATTTAATCTCCATGTGTATAACCTTCTTGGAATTGAGTAAGTGTAGACCAAATAATGTCGCTAAATTTAATACAAAGCAGCGTGAAACATGGAACTTGGGTTTCAAAGCATTGTTACGTTACCTACGTTTAACTCGATTTAGTGAACGATTCAATGGGGTTCACTCAATAGGGTATTTAGTTAACATATAATAAGCAACGCCACCCATTGAGAAGGTCTCAGTAATTTAGTTAGAGAATCCATCGTAAAATAGTCTACTCACTTACTCGTAATTAATTACTTATACAGAGAACATATTTAGTCACCTGTAATAATTTACGGGGTGAATATATAGGTCATACTGAGCAACTTTTACTATGAGACCAATCCCGAAATCGCGAAAAAAATTTACACACCCGTGCAAAATGTCAAGGTCAAACAGCCAAAATCTATGAAACAGACATTTTTTTCGTCCCGTAGTAAAAATTGCTCAGTATGATCTATATATATTCACCCCGTAAATTATTGCAAGTGACTAAATTAACATCCTGTATAGATCTAGTCTAAGCTAACTCTGCACCGATTTGAAAAGAACAAAGTGTGAGAGTGTCATTATAAACGTCATTTTTTCATAGACATATGATATTAATGATGACACCACACTTTGTAATAGCAAATACCATGAAGAGTTGCTTGGTCCGACTCTAATTTAGATTTGGTTTTGTTTGTATACATGCGCGAAAATGTATTATTTATTTCAAAAACTTAAAAAAGTCATTATGCCCGCAATTTTTACTTCTCATTTTTGGTACAATAATACTAAAAACTCCAAACACATTTAGGTAGTGTTGTTTTATCACAGAGTTCCTACCTACCTCCTGTCGCCATCATCAGATCAGCTCGATGGTACCATAATATTGCATTGTCACCCGACTTACATATGTATGCAAATTTTCAGCTTCATTGGAAACCGGGAAGTGGGTCAAATTTAACTTGCAAGATTTGTGTCATACATACTAACAGGGCAAGTTAAATAAAAGCTTGTAAAAATAAAGACAATGTGTAATAAACATTAACAATTAAAAGGTGAGAAGTGAGTTTATTGTTAGTAAAAGTGTATAATTTGTTAGAAACAGTGAGAGTGAGAAAGTTGCGCGGAAACAGGCGTCACAATTGTCACACTGAATAATTTAAAAGTGTTATCGAGAATTAAATTAACTACAATGACAGCAGTTTGAAAATGTTATTTTGTGTTGCGTTTTATAATTTGTAATGTAAGATGACGGGTTAGGACTTTGGAGGATTTAACAACTGGAGACGCCTTGAATGTAATTTTCTGTACAAACAGTCTGCCGATTTTGGCGGGGGTACGTCAAATATACAAATACGTAACGTACAAATAGCTAGGTATGTCAGATAAACGTTAGTCCATGCAATACATATGACCATTGGCCGAGGTTTTCGACAGAAGGATAAGGGTTGTTAAATCCTTCAAAGGTAAGACAAAGAAAAACACTTAACAAAATCGTTAGTATTTGTTTTGTCCCAAGCAAAATAATCTCTGATGCATTGGGGTAACTTCGAATATGGAGTAATTTTGAAAATCACTCATTTTCACACACTCGCGATTTTCACTCATTATTATTTACTTATTGTTATTTCGTGTCGTGTTGTGTTATGTGTCGACTGATATTCTCTAGTGTGCAAAATGTCAAACAAGACCATATGTGGACCAGACCGGACGGTAGTTCGGAAAACAAGCGCAGGTAGAAGATGTTGATGTCAACTTTAGCCAGTCTTTCTCTGAGTCCACAGGGACAATGCCGTCCTCCAAACGCCCGAGGTAATTTTAAAGCTTAAAGTATACATATGTAATTAAGTCCCTTAAAAGTAAATAATAATTTATACCAAGTTAAGAGGGAAAAATAGCTCTGCTATCCTAACGAAATAACGGTACATTTTCTATGAAATCCCATTTCGGGAGAAAACGGTTTCCAGTAACTAAATCTTAACAAATTTCATTGATTCTTATAGTTTCTTGTTTATAGCTTCGCTTTTAGAAAAAAAATGTTTTAATAATTTTGAAAAAAAATGGATAACTTAAAAACCTAGTTTTTCATTGTGCCAATAATATAGGTACAAAAAACATGGAGAATGTAAAATATTTAGAAGTGGAAATACGTTTTCTCTTTTTGTATGGACAATCACGTGCTATACTTCCCTCTTAACGAGATATACTGCACAAACTGCAGATACGTCAACACACTTCCCATATGCTTTAAAAAACGCGTGGGAGCGATTGTTCGCATCGCGTTAATGACGCCGCGTAACTTTGTCGTTTCCTTTCCTGCATTCGCGATGGCGTGGTGCGGGAAAAAATAAAATACTTTTTTAATGACAATTATTGTTAGATCTGTTCCGTGAAACCAAAGAGAACTGATTGTAATACAGAGGTAGTCTAAGAAAAAAACGTGCTTGAATTGTCAAACATCAACTTTTGACCATCAGAGTTACCGCAAAATGTATGGAGCGGTAAGAGTGCACGCAGCGGAAATGAGAATGTTGAGATGGATGTGTGGAGTGACGAGGAAGGATCGGATTAAGAATGAGTATATAAGGGGAAGTTTGAAAGTAGCACCGGTAGCGGAGAAGATAAGGAGTGGTAGGTTAGCGTGGTATGGGCATTTAATGAGGATGAATGCCATATAGACAAAAGAATGTTAGAAATGAATGTTGATGGACGGAGAGCGGATGGTAGACCCAAAAAACGATGGATGGATTGTTTTGTTTGTTTGTAAGAGGATATGAGACAGAAAGGAGTAAGTGCTGAGGTGACGAAAGATAGAGGAGAATGGAAGAGAAGAACATATTGTGCCGACCCCACATAACGTGGCATAAGGGCAGGAGGAAGGAAAGAAGAAAGGTATGGATTGGTACAGCGCCATCTCGTTTACCTGTGAAATTCGAGAGCACAAAATTGTCTTAGATTTTATCATTCTAATTAATGTGTCTTTGGTGAAACTGTATCAGTTAACTGCAGGGGGCCTACCGCGAAAACCGAAATTCGCAAATTGCGGAATCTTTC
Organism: Cydia pomonella; assembly: GCF_033807575.1. Taxonomy (NCBI): domain Eukaryota; kingdom Metazoa; phylum Arthropoda; class Insecta; order Lepidoptera; family Tortricidae; genus Cydia; species Cydia pomonella. The sequence goes on from NC_084704.1 coordinate 36,636,780, forward strand.
TCTTTTACTCTTACTAAGACGTAATTAGAGTGACAGAGAAAAATGTCGCAATTACCCAACTTCGATTTTCGCGGTTATAGCCCAGATCTATCTACAACTATTTACATATTATAATATAATAGTGGCTCTGTGAGCTATAGACCTCGCGAGCATAGTTTAAAACTCAATATCACTCCGCCATTTTGAAAAAAAACCTGATAAGTACGACGAAATAAATCTATTTAATGATCGAACCTGCTCACAAAGCTTCACGTGAATCGGTTGAAAATTGCGACCCGTAGAGGAGAACACCCAGATATACGAAAGAATTATTTATTATTTATTTATCAACATAATCTATGCAACTTTTGTAACAATTTTCAATAATCGCAGTTTTCGTCGTAATTTTTTTTTAAATTAAATGTAACTAAAAAATTCGAATAACAGAATTCCGATATTTCGATATTGGTCCTCTTCAATTCCGGTATTCGGTCCGATGTTCCTATATTTCGGGATTCCGCAATTCCAGTATTCATACACTACTATTAGGATACTACAAACATAACGGTCGTCAAGTATTTTAAAAATATTTTTGTATCAAAAACGCCTCAAATATATTCTTCAGACGAAGCACATCCGTTCTTATAACGAAGTAGAAGAAGCACAAAGAAATCAAAGAAACTTCGTTGGGATCGATCGAGCCGCGCTTTTTGTATGGCACCGGAAATTTCATCATCGGCGGAACAAACTTTAAAGGCAAATGGCGCGGGGTGGCCCTTCACATGCATATTATAGGGCTTCGCATTGGATGCGGATTGGTGTGGGAGCGGGACATCTCTATATGCGTATATAGTGATGTCTTGCTCACACATTAAGCGGCGTGTGGATTGTCATCAGTGTGATGAGTAATAACCGCGATATACATGGTGTTTATTTAGTCGTCTGCAATCATTTACAGACTGAATATATACACTTAGGCAGTGGCGTAGCATGGGGGGGGCGGAGGGTGCGGTCCGCACCGGGCGGCACTTTGCCGGGGGCGGCGCTGCGGAGGTGTCAGTTAAAAAAAAAAAAAAATTTTAATTTTTTTTTTTATATAAAAAAAAAGTTAATTTCTTCCAGTGTTTTTTTCGTCATTTTTTTTGTTACCAAATCCGGGTACCTATGCAGGTTCTATGCATGGGTGATGCAAGCACAAGGTTTCTCAATAACTATTATTTAGGAAACTTATTTCGTTTCAATGTTATTTTAAATAAATGTCTCAATATTGAAAGTGTGATCAAAAACTTTGCTGAAAGGAAGACTAGAAAAGTTAAATTTTAATCTTTCAGTTCAGTTGAGGTCGTTGAGGAGTTGAGCTTAGAATGATACTCGTGCGTAAAATAGCGTTCGTGAAGTAGGCGATTTCTCCATTATTCAGATTATTCTATTAAGTTTTCTCTGTAATGTTTCTAAGTGATATTCTACCTTCTATTCTATGTCAAAAAATGTTAATTTCACTTTTCAATTCAATAAATTATTCAATAAAACTAATAAAAGTACTCTTTTTACACCATGCCCAAATTTTTTATAATGGATGACAAAAATAAGAGGGCGGCAAATTTGGGATCCGCACCGGGTGCGAGTGACCTATGCTACGCCACTGCACTTAGGAGCAAAACTGTCCCAATAGTAGCATATTAGTAGAATGTGGAGAAGTTGATGTCGATGAAGGGGAGGGACACATGATTAATACATAATAGTACTCCTTGAAATTTTCTTAAAATCCGCGTAACATATGATGTACTTGGCATTTACGGTTATTTTGTAATTTCGAATCGAAAAGAAGAAAAAAACAATTTTTTATTTTTTCCAATGTTTTTATTTTTGTCCTATGGAAACTCCAAATAGGGAACCATATATAATTAAGAAGTTCTGCCACTATAAAATCAAGTTACTTTTAGGTGAGGTTTAGGTTTTTGGACCCGGGTACGTCCTTAAACTACGTCCAAAAGAGAGGTATGGGCATTGTGAATTTCATCTCGCTTTGTGTGGTAGGGCACAGCCAGTGGATGTCATTCCAGATCTAGAGCCGAGTCCAACTGGGGAAGTACCTCCACCTTACAGAAAACCGAACCAAATAACACTAGACCCTACTCATAGTGTTGTGTTCCTGCCGGTACCTAAGTAAGGTTGCCAGAGCTCAACGAGGGGGGGGGGGGCGGGTTTAGGGTCGGCAACGCGCATATAACTCCTCTGGAGTTGCAGGCGTACATAGGCTACGGAGACTGCTTACCATCAGGCGGGCCGTATGCTAGTTTGCCACCGAAAGGTAAAAAAAAAAAAAAGGTGACTTATAGTTCGGTGCAAAAGTGTACCATTAAAAACAGCCATAGAAAGTGTCTGTTAGTTCAATGTTAAAGACGACTGTTATTCTGCCATAACTAGAAAACTATGTGCACGATTTAAACAGTTGATACCTCATTTTAGAGAGGCTAAATTTCTTAATTATGTATGGTTCCCTATTTGTAGTTTTCATAGGAA